>NC_054481.1:49477876-49775994 GCF_017639515.1 Carcharodon carcharias
TCTCACTCTCTCCCCAGCCTTCTCTCACTCTCTCTCTCTCTCTCGCCCCAGCCTTCCCTCACTCTCTCTCTCTCTCTCTCTAGCCTTCTCTCTCTCTCACTCTCTCTCTCCCCAGCCTTCTCTCTCTCTCTCTCCTCGCCCCAGCCTTCTCTCTCTCTCTCTCTCTCCCCAGCCTTTTCTCTCTCTCTCTCCCCTGCCTTCTCTCTCTCTCTCCCCAGCCTTTCTTTTCTCTCTCTCTCTCTCCCCAGCCTTCTCTCTCTCTCTGGCTTTCTTCCCAGTGTTCTCTTTCTCTCTTCGCAGCATTCTCTCTCTTTCTCTCTCTTCCCAGCCTTCTCTCTCTCTCTCTCTCTCTCTCTCTCCCCAGCCTACTCTTTCTCTCACTCTCTCTCTCTCCAGCCTTCTCTCTCTCTCACTCTCTCTCTCTCCCCAGCCTTCTCTCTCTCTCTCTCTCTTTCGCCCCAGCCTTCTCTCTCTTCTCTCACCCAGCCTTCATTCTCTCTCTCTCCCCAGCCTTCTCTCTCTCTCTCCGCAGCCTTCTCTCTCTCTATCTCTCTCCCCAGCCTTCTCTCTCTCTCTCCAGCCTTCTCACTCTCTCACTCTTTCTCTCTCTCTCTCCCCAGCCTTCTCTCACTTTCTCTCTCTCTCCCCAGCCTTCTCTCTCTCTCTCACTCTCTCTCCCCTGCCTTCTCTCTCTCTCTCCCCAGCCTTTCTTTTCTCTCTCTCTCTCTCTCCCCAGCCTTCTTTCTCTCTCTCTCCTGCTCTCCCCAGCCTTCTCTCTCCCGTTTGCATGCTCTCTCTCTCTCTCTCTTCTCCCCAGCCTTCTCTCTCTCTCTGGCTTTCTTCCCAGTGTTCTCTTTCTCTCTTCCCAGCATTCTCTCTCTTTCTCTCTCTTCCCAGCCTTCTCTCTCTCTCACTCTCTCTCTCTCCCCAGCCTTCTCTCTCTCTCTCTCTCTTTCGCCCCAGCCTTCTCTCTCTTCTCTCTCCCAGCCTTCATTCTCTCTCTCTCCCCAGCCTTCTCTCTCTCTCTCCGCAGCCTTCTCTCTCTCTATCTCTCTCCCCAGCCTTCTCTCTCTCTCTCCAGCCTTCTCACTCTCTCACTCTTTCTCTCTCTCTCCCCAGCCTTCTCTCACTTTCTCTCTCTCTCCCCAGCCTTCTCTCTCTCTCACTCTCTCTCTCTAGCCTTCTCTCTCTCTCTCACTCTCTCTCCCCCTCTCTCTCTCTCTCTCTCTCCCCCTTCTCTCTCTCTCTTCAGCCTCTCTCTCTCTCTCCCCAGCCTTCTCTCTCTCTCCCCAGCCTTCTCTCACTCTCTCTCTCTCTCCCAGCCTTCTCTCTCTCTCTCTCTCTCTCTCCCCAGCCTTCTCTCTCTCTCTCTCTCTCCCCAGCCTTCTCTCTCTCTCTCTTCTCTCCCCACAGCCTTCTCTCTCTCTCTCTCTCTCTTCCCAGCCTTCTCTCTCTCTCTCTCTCTTTCTCTCTCTCTCTCTCCCCAGCCTTCTCTCTCTCTCTCTCTCTCTCTCCCCAGCTTTCTCTCTCTCTCTCTCCCCAGCTCTCTCTCTCTCTCTCTCTCCCCAGCCTTCTCTCTCTCTCCCTCTCCTCTCCCCTCAGCCCTTCTCTCTCTCTCTCTCTCTCTTCCAGCCTTCTCTCTCTCCTCTCACTCTCTCTCTTCTCTCTCTCTCTCTCTCTCCCCAGCCTTCTCTCTCTCTCTCTCTCTCTCTCTCTCCCCAGCCCTCTCTCTCACTCTCTCTCTCCCCAGATTTCTCTCTCTCTATCTCTCTCCAAAGCCTTCTCTCTCTCTCTCCCCAGCCTTCTCTCTCTCTCTCTCTATCTCTCCCCAGCCTTCTCTCTCTCTCTCCCCAGCCTTCTCTCTCTCTCTCTCCCCAGCCTTCTCTCTCTCTCTCCCCAGCCTTCTCTCACTCTCTCTCTCTCTCTCCCCAGCCTTCTCTCTCTCTATCTCTCTCCCCAGCCTTCTCTCTCTCTCTCCCCCCCCACCATTTCTCACACTCTCTCTCCCCAGCCTTCTCTCTCTCTCTTCCCAGCCTTCTCTCTCTCTCTCCCCAGCCTTCTCTCTCTCTCTGCCCAGCCTTCTCTCCCTCTCTCCCTCCCCAGCCTTCTCTCTCTCTCTCCCCAGCCTTCTCTCTCTCTTTCTCCCCAGCCCTCTCTCTCTCTTCCCAGCCTTATCTTTCTCTCTTCCCAGCCTTCTCTCTCTCTTTCACTCTCTCTCTCTCTCCCCAGCCTTCTCTCACTCTCTCTCTCTCTCTCCCTAGCCTTCTCTCTCTCCCCAGCCTTCTCTCTCTCTCTCTCTCTCTCTTCCCAGCCTTCTCTCTCTCTTTCACTCTCTCTCTCTCACTCTCAGTCTCTCTCTCTCTCCCCAGCCTTCTCTCTCTCCCCAGCCTTCTCTCACTCTCTCTCTCTCTCCCTAGCCTTCTCTCTCTATCTCTCTCCCCAGCCTTCTCTCTCTCTCCCCAGCCTTCTCTCACTTTCTCTCTCTCTCCCCAGCCTTCGCTCATTTCTCTCTCTCTCCCCAGCCTTCTGTCTCTCTATCTCTCTCCCCAGCCTTCTCTCTCTCTCTTTCTTCCCAGCCTTCTCTCTCTCTCTTCGCAGCCTTCTCTCTCACTCTCTCTATCTCTCACCAGCCTTCTCTCACTCTCTCTCCCCATCTCTCCTTCCCCAGCCTTCTCTCTCACTCTCTCTTTCTCTCTCTCCCCAGCCTTCTCTCACTCTCTCTCTCTCTCTCCCCCCAGTCTTCTCGCTCTCTCTCTCACTCTCTCACTCTCTCTCTCCCCAGCTCTCTCTCGCTCGCTCTCTCTCTCTCTCTCCCCAGCCTTCTCTCTCTCTCTCTCTCTCTCTCTCCCCAGCCTCCTCTCACTCTCTCTCTCTCGCTCTCCCCAGCCTTCTCTCTCTCTCTCCCCAGCCTTCTCTCTCTCTCTCTCTCTCTCGCTCTCCCCAGCCTTCTCTCTCTCTCTCTCACACTCTCTCCCCCCGCCTTCTCTCTCTCTCTCTTCCCAGCCTTCTCTCTCTCTCTCTCTCTCACTCTCTCCCTCCCCAACCTACTCTCACTCTCTCTCTTTCTCTCTCTCTCTCCCCAGCCTTCTCTCTCTCTCTCGCTCTCCCCAGCCTTCTCTCTCTCTCTCACACTCTCTCTCCCCAGCCTTCTCTCACTCTCTCTCTCACTCCCCAGCCTTCTCTCTCTCTCACTGTCTCTCTCTCTCCCCAGCCCTCTCTCTCACTCTCTCTCTCCCCAGATTTCTCTCTCTCTATCTCTCTCCAAAGCCTTCTCTCTCTCTCTCCCCAGCCTTTTCTCACACTCTCTCTCTCTATCTCTCCCCAGCCTTCTCTCTCTCTCTTCCACGCCTTCTCTCTCTCTCTCTCCCCAGCCTTCGCTCTCTCTCTCCCCAGCCTTCGCTCTCTCTCTCCCCAGCCTTCTCTCACTCTCTCTCTCTCCCCAGCCTTCGCTCTCTCTCTCCCCAGCCTCCTCTCACTCTTTCTCTCTCCCCAGCCTTCTCACTCTCTCTCTCTCTCTCTCTCTCTCTCCCTATCCTTCTCTCACTCTATCTCTCTCCCCAGCCTTCTCTCTCTCTATCTCTCTCCCCAGCCTTCTCTCTCTCTCTCCCCAGCCTTCTCTCTCTCTCTGCCCAGCCTTCTCTCTCTCTCTCTCTCCCCAGCCTTCTCTCTCTCTCTCCCCAGCCTTCTCTCTCTCTTTCTCCCCAGCCCTCTCTCTCTCTTCCCAGCCTTATCTTTCTCTCTTCCCAGCATTCTCTCTCTTTCTCTCTCTCTCTCCCCAGCCTTCTCTCACTCTCTCTCTCTCTCTCCCTAGCCTTCTCTCTCTCCCCAGCCTTCTCTCTCTCTCTCTCTCTCTCTCTTCCCAGCCTTCTCTCTCTCTTTCACTCTCTCTCTCTCACTCTCAGTCTCTCTCTCTCTCCCCAGCCTTCTCTCTCTCCCCAGCCTTCTCTCACTCTCTCTCTCTCTCCCTAGCATTCTCTCTCTATCTCTCTCCCCAGCCTTCTCTCTCTCTCCCCAGCCTTCTCTCACTTTCTCTCTCTCTCCCCAGCCTTCTCTCTCTCTTTCACTCTCTCTCTCTCTCTCTCCCCAGCCTTCTCTCTCTCCCCAGCCATCTCTCACTCTCTCTCTCTCTCTCCCTAGCCTTCTCTCTCTCTCTCTCTCCCCAGCCTTCTCTCTCTCTCTCTCTTCACAGCCTTCTCTCTCTCTTTCACTCTCTCTCTCACTCTCACTCTCTCTCTCTCTCCCCAGCCTTCTCTCTCTCTCTCACGCTCTCTCTCTCCCCTGCCTTCTCTCACTCCCTCTCTCTCTCTCTCTCCCCAGCCTTCTCTCACTCTCTCTCTCGCTCACCCAGCCTTCTTTCTCTCTGTCTCGCTCTCCCCAGCCTTCTCTCTCTCTTTCATGCTCTCTCTCCCCAGCCTTCTCTCAATCTATCTCTCTCCCCAGCCTTCTCTCTCTCTTTCACGCTCTCTCTCCCCAGCCTTCTCTCAATCTATCTCTCTCCCCAGCCTTCTCTCACTCTCTCTCTCTCCCCAGCCTTCGCTCTCTCTCTCCCCAGCCTTCGCTCTCTCTCTCCCCAGCCTTCTCACACTCTCTCTCTCTCCCCAGCCTTCGCTCTCTCTCTCCCCAGCCTTCTCTCACTCTCTCTCTCTCCCCAGCCTTTTCTCTCTCTATCTCTCTCCCCAGCCTTCTCTCTCTCTCTCCCCAGCCTTCTCTCTCTCTCTGCCCAGCCTTCTCTCTCTCTCTCTCTCCCCAGCCTTCTCTCTCTCTCTCCCCAGCCTTCTCTCTCTCTTTCTCCCCAGCCCTCTCTCTCTCTCCCCAGCCTTCTCTCACACTCTCTCTCTCTCTCCACCCAGCCTTCTCTCACTCTCTCTCTCTCTCTCTCCCCAGCCTTCTCTCTCTCTATCTCACTCTCTCTCCAGCCTTCTCACTCTCTCACTCTCTCGCTCTCCCCAGCCTTCTCTCTCTCTCTCTCTCTCTCTCTCGCTCTCCCCAGCCTTCTCTCTCTCTCTCACGCTCTCTCTCCCCAGCCTTCTCTCTCTCTCTCTCTCTCTTCCCAGCTTTCAATCTCTCTCTCTCTCTCCCCAGCCTTCTCTCACTCTCTCTCTCTCTCCCTAGCCTTCTCTCTCTCTATCTCTCTCTGCAGCCTTCTCTCTCTCTCTCTCTCACTCCCCAGCCTTCTCTCTCTCTCACTGTCTCTCTCTCTCCCCAGCCCTCTCTCTCACTCTCTCTCTCCCCAGATTTCTCTCTCTCTATCTCTCTCCAAAGCCTTCTCTCTCTCTCTGCCCAGCCTTTTCTCACACTCTCTCTCTCTATCTCTCCCCAGCCTTCTCTCTCTCTCTTCCACGCCTTCTCTCTCTCTCTCTCCCCAGCCTTCGCTCTCTCTCTCCCCAGCCTTCTCTCACTCTCTCTCTCTCCCCAGCCTTTTCTCTCTCTATCTCTCTCCCCAGCCTTCTCTCTCTCTCTCTCCCCCACCATTTCTCACACTCTCTCTCTCTCCCCAGCCTTCTCTCTCTCTCTCCCCAGCCTTCTCTCTCTCTCTGCCCAGCCTTCTCTCTCTCTCTCTCCCCAGCCTTCTCTCTCTCTCTCCCCAGCCTTCTCTCTCTATTTCTCCCCAGCCCTCTCTCTCTCTTCCCAGCCTTATCTTTCTCTCTTCCCAGCATTCTCTCTCTTTCTCTCTCTCTCTTCCCAGCCTTCTCTCTCTTTTTCACTCTCTCTCTCTCTCCCCAGCCTTCTCTCACTCTCTCTCTCTCTCTCCCTAGCCTTCTCTCTCTCCCCAGCCTTCTCTCTCTCTCTCTCTCTCTCTTCCCAGCCTTCTCTCTCTCTTTCACTCTCTCTCTCTCACTCTCAGTCTCTCTCTCCCCAGCCTTCTCTCTCTCCCCAGCCTTCTCTCACTCTCTCTCTCTCTCTCCCTAGCCTTCTCTCTCTATCTCTCTCCCCAGCCTTCTCTCTCTCTCCCCAGCCTTCTCTCACTTTCTCTCTCTCTCCCCAGCCTTCGCTCATTTCTCTCTCTCTCCCCAGCCTTCTGTCTCTCTATCTCTCTCCCCAGCCTTCTCTCTCTCTCTTTCTTCCCAGCCTTCTCTCTCTCTCTTCGCAGCCTTCTCTCTCACTCTCTCTATCTCTCACCAGCCTTCTCTCACTCTCTCTCCCCATCTCTCCTTCCCCAGCCTTCTCTCTCACTCTCTCTTTCTCTCTCTCCCCAGCCTTCTCTCACTCTCTCTCTCTCTCTCCCCCCAGTCTTCTCGCTCTCTCTCTCACTCTCTCACTTTCTCTCTCCCCAGCTCTCTCTCGCTCGCTCTCTCTCTCTCTCTCCCCAGCCTTCTCTCACTCTCTCTCTCTCTCTCTCCCCAGCCTTCTCTCTCTCTCTCTCTCTCTCTCCCCAGCCTTCTCTCTCTCTCTCCCCAGCCTTCTCTCTCTCTCTCTCTCTCTCTCGCTCTCCCCAGCCTTCTCTCTCTCTCTCTCTCACACTCTCTCTTCCCACCCTTCTCTCTCTCTCTCTCTCACTCTCTCCCTCCCCAACCTACTCTCACTCTCTCTCTTTCTCTCTCTCTCTCCCCAGCCTTCTCTCTCTCTCTCGCTCTCCCCAGCCTTCTCTCTCTCTCTCACACTCTCTCTCCCCAGCCTTCTCTCACTCTCTCTCTCACTCCCCAGCCTTCTCTCTCTCTCACTGTCTCTCTCTCTCCCCAGCCCTCTCTCTCACTCTCTCTCTCCCCAGATTTCTCTCTCTCTATCTCTCTCCAAAGCCTTCTCTCTCTCTCTCCCCAGCCTTTTCTCACACTCTCTCCCTCTATCTCTCCCCAGCCTTCTCTCTCTCTCTTCCACGCCTTCTCTCTCTCTCTCTCCCCAGCCTTCGCTCTCTCTCTCCCCAGCCTTCTCTCACTCTCTCTCTCTCCCCAGCCTTTTCTCTCTCTATCTCTCTCCCCAGCCTTCTCTCACTCTATCTCTCTCCCCAACCTTCTCTCTCTCTCTCTCTCTCTTCCCAGCCTTCTCTCTCACTCTCACTCTCTCTCTCTCTCCCCAGCCTTCTCTCTCTCTCTCTCTCTCTCCCCAGCCTTCTCTCTCTCTCTCTCACGCTCTCTCTCCCCAGCCTTCTCTATCTCTCTCTCTCTCTTCCCAGCCTTCTCTCTCTCTTTCACTCTCTCTCGTTCTCCCCAGCCTTCTCTCACTCTCTCTCTCTCTCCCCAGCCTTCTCTCTCTCTCTCGCTCTCCCCAGCCTTCTCTCTCTCTCTCTCACGCTCTCTCTCCCAGCCTTCTCTCTCTCTCTCTCTTCCCAGCTTTCAATCTCTCTCTCTCTCTCTCCCCAGCCTTCTCTCACTCTCTCTCTCTCTCTCTCCCTAGCCTTCTCTCTCTCTATCTCTCTCTGCAGCCTTCTCTCTCTCTCTCTCTCACTCCCCAGCCTTCTCTCTCTCTCTCTCTCTCTCTCTCTCTCCCCAGCCTTCTCTCTCTCTCTCTCTCTCTTGCCAGCCTTCTCTCTCTCTTTCACTCTCTCTCTCACTCTCACTCTCTCTCTCTCTCCCCAGCCTTCTCTCTCTCTCTCCCCAGCCTTCTCTCTCTCCCCAGCCTTCTCTCACTCTCTCTCTCTCTCTCTCCCTAGCCTTCTCTCTCTCTCTCTCTCTCTCCGCAGCCTTCTCTCTCACTATCTCTCTCCCCAGCCTTCTCTCAATCTATCTCTCTCCCCAGCCTTCTCTCTCTCTCTCTCTCTCTTCCCAGCCTTCTCTCTCTCTTTCACTCTCTCTCTCACTCTCTCTCTCTCTCCCCAGCCTTCTCTCACTCTCTCTCTCTCTCCCTAGCCTTCTCTCTCTCTCTCTCCGCAGCCTTCTCTCTCTCTCTCTCCCCAGCCTTCTCTCTCTCTCACGCTCTCTCTCCCCTGCCTTCTCTCTCTCTCTCTCTCTCTTCCCAGCATTCTCTCTCTCCTTCACTCTCTCTCTCTCTCTCTCTCACTCTCTCTCCCCAGCCTTCTCTCTCACTCTCACTCTCTCTCTCTCCCCAGCCTTCTCTCACTCTCTCTCTCTCTCCCCAGCCTTCTCTCACTTTCTCTCTCTCTCCCCAGCCTTCTCTCTCTCTCTCTCACGCTCTCTCTCCCCAGCCTTCTCTATCTCTCTCTCTCTCTTCCCAGCCTTCTCTCTCTCTTTCACTCTCTCTCGCTCTCCCCAGCCTTCTCTCACTCTCTCTCTCTCTCCCCAGCCTTCTCTCTCTCTCTCGCTCTCCCCAGCCTTCTCTCTCTCTCTCTCACGCTCTCTCTCCCAGCCTTCTCTCTCTCTCTCTCTTCCCAGCTTTCAATCTCTCTCTCTCTCTCCCCAGCCTTCTCTCACTCTCTCTCTCTCTCTCCCTAGCCTTCTCTCTCTCTATCTCTCTCTGCAGCCTTCTCTCTCTCTCTCTCTCACTCCCCAGCCTTCTCTCACTCTCTCTCTCTCTCTCCCTAGCCTTCTCTCTCTCTCTCTCCCCAGCCTTCTCTCTCTCTCTCTCTTCACAGCCTTCTCTCTCTCTTTCACTCTCTCTCTCTCTCTCACTCTCTCTCTCTCTCTCCCCAGCCTTCTCTCTCCCGCTTGCACGCTCTCTCTCTCTCTCTTCTCCCCAGCCTTCTCTCTCTCTCTCTGTCTTTCTTCCCAGCGTTCTCTTTCTCTCTTCCCAGCCTTCTCTCTTTCTCTCTCTCTCTCCCGAGCCTATTCTCTCTCTCTCTCTCTCTCTCTCTCTCCCCAGCCTTCTCTCTCTCTCTCTCTCTTCACAGCCTTCTCTCTCTCTTTCACTCTCTCTCTCACTCTCACTCTCTCTCTCTCTCCCCAGCCTTCTCTCTCTCTCTCCCCAGCCTTCTCTCACTCCCCAGCCTTCTCTCACTCTCTCTCTCTCTCTCTCCCTAGCCTTCTCTCTCTCTCTCTCTCTCTCTCCGCAGCCTTCTCTCTCACTATCTCTCTCCCCAGCCTTCTCTCAATCTATCTCTCTCCCCAGCCTTCTCTCTCTCTCTCTCTCTCTTCCCAGCCTTCTCTCTCTCTTTCACTCTCTCTCTCACTCTCTCTCTCTCTCCCCAGCCTTCTCTCACTCTCTCTCTCTCTCCCCAGCCTTCTCTCTCTCTCTCTCTCCCCAGCCTTCTCTCTCTCTCTCTCCCCAGCCTTCTCTCTCTCACGCTCTCTCTCCCCAGCCTTCACTCTCTCTCTCTCTCTCTTCCCAGCATTCTCTCTCTCCTTCACTCTCTCTCTCTCTCTCTCTCACTCTCTCTCCCCAGCCTTCTCTCACTCTCTCTCTCTCGCTCTCCCCAGCCTTCTCTCTCTCTCTCTCTCTCTCCCCAGCCTTCACTCTCTCTCACTCTCTCTCTCTCCCCAGCCTTCGCTCTCTCTCTCTCACGCTCTCTCTCCCCAGCCTTCACTCTCTCTCTCTCTCTTCCCAGCCTTCTCTCTCTCTTTCACTCTCTCTCTCTCTCCCCAGCCTTCTCTCACTCTCTCTCTCTCTCCCCAGCCTTCTCTCTCTCTCACTCTCTCTCTCCAGCCTTCTCTCTCTCTCTCATTCTACCCCCAGCCTTCTCTCTCTTCTCTCTCCCAGCCTTCATTCTCTCTCTCCCCAGCCTTCTCTCACTCTCTCTCTCTATCTCTCACTCCCCAGTCTTTTCCCTCTCTCTTTCACTCTCTCTCCAGCCTTCTCACTCTCTCACTCTCTCTCTCCCCAGCCTTCTCTCTCACTCTCTCTATCTCTCCTCAGCCTTCTCTCACTCTCTCTCTCCCCAGCCTTCTCTCACTCTCTCTCTCTCTCCCTAGCCTTCTCTCTCTCTATCTCTCTCCCCAGCCTTCTTTCTCTCTCTCCCCAGCCTTCTCTCACTCTCACTCTCTCTCTCTCCCCAGCCTTCTCTCACTCTCTCTCTCTCTCTCCCTAGCCTTCTCTCTCTCTATCTCTCTCCCCAGCCTTCTTTCTCTCTCTCCCCAGCCTTCTCTCACTCTCACTCTCTCTCTCTCCCCAGCCTTCTCTCACTCTCTCTCTCTCCCCAGCCTTCTCTCACTCTCTCACTCCCCAGCCTTCTCTCTCTCTCACTGTGTGTCCCTCTCCCCAGCCTTCTCTCTCTCTCACTCTCTCTCTCTCCCCAGCCTTCTCTCACTCTCTATCTCTCTCTCTCCCCTGCCTTCTCTCTCTCTCCCCAGCCTTTTTTTTCTCCCTCTCCCTCCCCAGCCTTCTCTCTCTCTCTTCCCAGCCTTCTCTCTCTCTCTCTCCCCAGCCTTATCTCTCCCTCCCCAGCCTTCTCTCTCTCTCTCTCTCTCTGTCCCCAGCCTTCTCTCTCTCTCTCTTCTCCCTCTCTCCCTCTCTCTCTCTCTCCCCCCCAGCCTTCTCTCTCTCTCTCTCTCACCCCAGCTTTCTCTCTCTTTCTCTCTCTCCCCAGCCTTCTCTCTCTCTCTCTCCCCAGCCTTCTTTCTCTCTCTCCCCAGCCCTCTCTCTCTCTCTCTCTCTCTCCCCCCACCCTTCCCTCCAGATAGTCAGTGGGAAATTGAGGAGCAAATTTGTGCACAATTTGTGGAGGTGTGTAAAAACAATAACAATAGGGTAATTATATTAGGTGATTTCAACTTTCCCAACATTAATTGGGATAGGCATAGTGTTAAGGGCTTGAATGGAGTGGATTTCTTGAAATGTGTACAGGAGAACGTTTTAGGTCAATATGTAGAGGGTCCAACAAGGGACGGCGCAGTGCTGGAGTTAATTCTGGGGAATGAAGCCGGGCAGGTGGCTGAGATGGTGGTGGAGGAGCATTTTAGAGATAGCATCCACAGCATGGTACAATTTTTAAAAAACGCAAAAAACTGCGGATGCTGGAAATCCAAAACAGAAGCAAAAATACTTCAAAAAACTCAGCAGGTCTGGCAGCATCTGCGGAGAGGGACACAGTTAACGTTTCGAGTCTGAATGACCCTTCAACAGAACTAAGTAAAAATAGAAGAGAGGTGAAATATAAGCTGGTTTAAGGGAAGGGTGGGACAAGTAGAGCTGGGTAGATGGCCAGTGATAGGTGGAGATAACCAAAAGATGTCACAGACATAAGGACAAAGAGGTGTTGAAGGTGGTGATATTATCTAAGGAATGTGCTAATTAAGACTAGAAAGCAGGACAAACAAGGTACAGAAAGAAATAAAAACAAAAAAACTGCGGATGCTGGAAATCCAAAACAAAAACAGAATTACCTGGAAAAACTCAGCAGGTCTGGCAGCATCGGCGGAGAAGAAAAGAGTTGACGTTTCGAGTCCTCATGACCCTTCGACAGAACTTGAGTTCGAGTCCAGGAAAGAGCTGAAATATAAGCTGGTTTAAGGTGTGTGTGTGGGGGGCGGAGAGATAGAGAGACAGAGAGGTGGAGGGGGTTGGTGTGGTTGTAGCGACAAACAAGCAGTGATAGAAGCAGATCATCAAAAGATGTCAACAACAATACTACAATAGAACACATAGGTGTTAAAGTTAAAGTTGGTGATATTATCTAAACGAATGTGCTAATTAAGAATGGATGGTAGGGCACTCAAGGTATAGCTCTAGTGGGTTTTTTTTTTTTTTTTATTTTTTTTTTTATTTTATATAATGGAAATAGGTGGGAAAAGGAAAATCTTTATAATTTATTGGGAAAAAAAAAAAGAAGGGGGAAACAGAAAGGGGGTGGGGATGGGGGAGGGGACTCACGACCTAAAGTTGTTGAATTCAATATTCAGTCCGGAAGGCTGTAAAGTCCCTAGTCGGAAGATGAGGTGTTGTTCCTCCAGTTTGCGTTGGGCTTCACTGGAACAATGCAGCAAGCCAAGGACAGACATGTGGGCAAGAGAGCAGGGTGGAGTGTTAAAATGGCAAGCGACAGGGAGGTTTGGGTCATTCTTGCGGACAGACCGCAGGTGTTCTGAAAAGCGGTCGCCCAGTTTACGTTTGGTCTCTCCAATGTAGAGGAGACCACATTGGGAGCAACGAATGCAGTAGACTAAGTTGGGGGAAATGCAAGTGAAATGCTGCTTCACTTGAAAGGAGTGTTTGGGTCCTTGGACGGTGAGGAGAGAGGAAGTGAAGGGGCAGGTGTTGCATCTTTTGCGTGGGCAAGGGGTTGTGCCATAGGAGGGGGTTGAGGAGTAGGGGGTGATGGAGGAGTGGACCAGGGTGTCCCGGAGGGAGCGATCCCTACGGAATGCCGATAAGGGGGGTGAAGGGAAGATGTGTTTGGTAGTGGCATCATGCTGGAGTTGGCGGAAATGGCGGAGGATGATCCTTTGAATGCGGAGGCTGGTGGGGTGATACGTGAGGACAAGGGGGACCCTATCATGTTTCTGGGAGGGAGGAGAAGGAGTGAGGGCGGATGCGCGGGAGATGGGCCGGACACGGTTGAGGGCCCTGTCAACGACCGTGGGTGGAAAACCTCGGTTAAGGAAGAAGGAGGACATGTCAGAGGAACTGTTTTTGAATGTAGCATCATCGGAACAGATGCGACGGAGGCGAAGGAACTGAGAGAATGGGATGGAGTCCTTACAGGAAGTGGGGTGTGAGGAGCTGTAGTCGAGATAGCTGTGGGTGTCGGTGGGTTTGTAATGGATATTGGTGGACAGTCTATCACCAGAGATTGAGACAGAGAGGTCAAGGAAGGGAAGGGAAGTGTCAGAGATGGACCACGTGAAAATGATGGAGGACGGAGATGATTATTTCGGTGCTGCTTCATGCTCTCGTCAGGACTTGGAAAAATTTATTAATTTTGCTTCCAATCTCCACCCCTCCATCATTTTCACGTGGTCCATCTCTGACACTTCCCTTCCCTTCCTTGACCTCTCTGTCTCAATCTCTGGTGATAGACTGTCCACCAATATCCATTACAAACCCACCGACACCCACAGCTATCTCGACTACAGCTCCTCACACCCCGCTTCCTGTAAGGACTCCATCCCATTCTCTCAGTTCCTTTGCCTCCGTCGCATCTGTTCCGATGATGCTACATTCAAAAACAGTTCCTCTGACATGTCCTCCTTCTTCCTTAACCGAGGTTTTCCACCCACGGTCGTTGACAGGGCCCTCAACCGTGTCCGGCCCATCTCCCGCGCATCCGCCCTCACTCCTTCTCCTCCCTCCCAGAAACATGATAGGGTCCCCCTTGTCCTCACTTATCACCCCACCAGCCTCCGCATTCAAAGGATCATCCTCCGCCATTTCCGCCAACTCCAGCATGATGCCACTACCAAACACATCTTCCCTTCACCCCCCTTATCGGCATTCCGTAGGGATCGCTCCCTCCGGGACACCCTGGTCCACTCCTCCATCACCCCCTACTCCTCAACCCCCTCCTATGGCACAACCCCTTGCCCACGCAAAAGATGCAACACCTGCCCCTTCACTTCCTCTCTCCTCACCGTCCAAGGACCCAAACACTCCTTTCAAGTGAAGCAGCATTTCACTTGCATTTCCCCCAACTTAGTCTACTGCATTCGTTGCTCCCAATGTGGTCTCCTCTACATTGGAGAGACCAAACGTAAACTGGGCGACCGCTTTTCAGAACACCTGCGGTCTGTCCGCAAGAATGACCCAAACCTCCCTGTCGCTTGCCATTTTAACACTCCACCCTGCTCTCTTGCCCACATGTCTGTCCTTGGCTTGCTGCATTGTTCCAGTGAAGCCCAACGCAAACTGGAGGAACAACACCTCATCTTCCGACTAGGGACTTTACAGCCTTCCGGACTGAATATTGAATTCAACAACTTTAGGTCGTGAGTCCCCTCCCCCATCCCCACCCCCTTTCTGTTTCCCCCTTCTTTTTTTTTTTCCCAATAAATTATAAAGATTTTCCTTTTCCCACCTATTTCCATTATATAAAATAAAAAAATAAAAAATAAAAAAAAAAACCCACTAGAGCTATACCTTGAGTGCCCTACCATCCATTCTTAATTAGCACATTCGTTTAGATAATATCACCAACTTTAACTTTAACACCTATGTGTTCTATTGTAGTATTGTTGTTGACATCTTTTGATGATCTGCTTCTATCACTGCTTGTTTGTCGCTACAACCACACCAACCCCCTCCACCTCTCTGTCTCTCTATCTCTCCGCCCCCCACACACACACCTTAAACCAGCTTATATTTCAGCTCTTTCCTGGACTCGAACTCAAGTTCTGTCGAAGGGTCATGAGGACTCGAAAAGTCAACTCTTTTCTTCTCCGCCAAGGTACAGAAAGCCCTAGTGGGGGTGGGGTGAAAGAATCAAAAAAGGCTGAAAGGTAGAGATAAAACAATGGATGGAAATACATTTAAAAATAATGGAAATAGGTGGGAAAAGAAAAATCTATATAAATTTTTGGAAAAAAAGGGAGGGAGTCGGAAAGGGGGTGGGGATGGAGGAGAGAGTTCATGATCTCAAATTGTTGAACTCAATATTCAATTCGGAAGGCTGTAAAGTCGGAAGATGAGGTGCTGTTCCTCCAGTTTGCATTGAGCTTCACTGGAACAGTACAGCAAGCCAAGGACAGACATGTGGGCATGAGAGCAGGGTGGGGTGTTGAAATAACCAGCAACAGGGAGGTCTGGGTAATGCTTGCAGACAGACCGAAGGTGTTCTGCAAAGCGGTCACCCAGTCTGCGTTTGGCCTCTCCAGTGTAGAGGAAACCGCTTGGGAGCAACGAATGCAGTAGACTAAATTGAGGGAAGTGCAAGTGAAATGCTGTTTCACTTAAAAGGAGTTTTTGGGCCCTTGGACAGTGAGGAGAGGGGAAGTAAAGGGGCAGGTGTTGCACCTTCTGCAGTTGCATGGGAAGGTGCCATGGGAGGGGGTTGAGGTGTAGGAGGTAATGGAGGAGTGGACCAGGGTGTCCCAGAGGGTACGATCCCTGCGGAATGCCGGCGGGGGGGGTGAAGGGAAGATGTGTTTGGTGGTGGCATCATGCTTTAGTTGGTGGAAATGGTGGAGGATGATCCTTTGAATGCGGAGGCTGGTGGGGTGATAAGTGAAGACAAGGGGGACCCGATCGTGTTTCTGGGAGGGAGAGGAAGGTGTGAGGGCAGATGCGTGGGAGATGGGCCGGACACTGTTGAGGGCCCTGTCAACTTCCGTGGGTGGAAAACCTTGGTTAAGGAAGAAGGAAGACATGTCAGAGGAACTGTTTTGAAAGTGGCATCATCAGAACAGATGCAATGGAGGCGAAGGAACTGAGAGAATGAGATGGAATCCTTACAGGAAGCGGGGTGTGAGGAGCTGTAGTCGAAGTAGCTGTGGGAGTCGGTTTTTAATGGATATTGGTGGACAGTCTATCACCAGAGATTGAGACAGAGAGGTCAAGGAAGGGAAGGGAAGTGTCAGAGATGGACCATGTGAAAATGATGGAGGGGTGGAAATTGGAAGCAAAATTAATACATTTTTCCAGGTCCAGACGAGAGTATGAAGCAGCACCGAAGTAATCATCGATGTACCGGAGAAAGAGTTGTGGGACGGGGCCGGAGTAGGACTGGAACAAGGAATGTTCCACATACCCCATAAAGAGACAGGCATAGCTGGGGCCCATGCGGGTACCCATAGCCACGTCTTTTATTTGGAGGAAGCAAATGGTACAACTTAAGCTTGTTATGGACAAAGAAATAAAGAAGTTGCAAAAAAATGTTTTGGATTGGGGGAGAGCAGATTTTAGTAAAATAAGGCAGGATCTGGCCAAGGTAGACTAGGAACAGCTACTTGTGGGGAAATCAACAGATGAGGAGTGGGGGGCATTCAAAAAGAAAACTGGGAGAGTACAGGCTCAACATGTTCCCTCTAGGGTAATAGGAAGGAATTACAAGCCCAGAGAACCATGGATGACCAGAGATATTCAGGTTATGATGAGAAGGAAAAGAGAGGCTTTTAGCAGGTACAAGGGAAGCAAATCAGCAGAGGCATTAGTGGAGTACAGAAAGTGCAGGGTGGAGCTTAAGAAAGCAATTAGGAGAGTAAAGAGGGGATATGAGAAAGCTCTGGCTGGTAAAAGTAGGGAAAATCCCAAGATATTCTATAAGTATATCAATGGGGAGAGGATAACCAGGGAAAGAGTAGGGCCCATTAGGGACCAAGGGGACAATCTATGGGGTGGAGTGTTGAACGAATACTTCACATCCGTCTTCACCCAAGAGAATGAGGATGAAGGTATCAAACTCGGGAAGAGAGACTGAGGTTCTTAAGCAAATTATTAAAGGTAGTGACAAGATATTGGAGGTGTTGGCAGGCTTAAAAGTGGACAGATTTCCAGGTCCGGATGATTTGTGTCCCAGACTGCTGAGGGAGGCAAGGGAGGTGATCACAGGGGCTGTGACCCAAATTTTTAATTCCTCTCTGGCCAGGTTAGGTGCCAGAGGACTGGAGAACAGCTAATGTGGTTCCGCTATTTAAGAAAGGTAGTAGAGATAAGCCAGGGAACTACAGGCCAGTGAGTCTCACGTCAGTGGTAGAGAAACGATTGGAGAAAATTCTGAAGGAGAGAATCTATCTCCACTTGGAGAGGCAAGGTTTGATCAGGGATAGTCAGCATAACTTTGTCAGAGGGAGGTCATGCCTAACAAATTTGATTGAATTTTTTGAGGAGGTGACCAGGTGTGTAGATGAGGGTAGTGTAGTTGATGTAGTTTATATGGATTTCAGCAAAGCCTTTGGCAACATCTCATATGGGAGACTTATAAAGAAGGCGAATGCACATGGGATACAGGGTAAATTGATAAGGTGGATTCAAAATTGGCTTAGTTGTAGGAGACAGAGAGTGATGACGGAAGGATGCTTTAGTGACTGGAAGCCAGTGTCCAGTGGTGTACCAGAGGGATCTGTGCTGTGTCCCCTATTATTCGTCACTTATATAAATGACATAGATGACTATGTGGGCGGTAGGATTAGTAAGTTTGCGGATGACACAAAGATTGGCCGGGTGGTTAACAGTGAGGTTGAGTGTCTTGGGCTACAAGAAGATATAGACGGAATGGTAAAATGGGCATGTAAGTGGCAGATGGAATTTAACCGTGAAAAGTGTGAGGTGATACACTTTGGAAGGAATAATTTGACAAGGAAGTATTCAATGAACGGCATGACACTAGGAAGTTCTGAGGAACAAAGGGACCTTGGCATGTGTGTCCATAGATCTCTGAAGGTGGAGGGGCATTTTAGTGGGGTGGTGAAAAAGGCATATGGGACACATACCTTTATCAATCGAGGCATAGATTACAAAAGTAGGGAGATCATATTGGAGTTGTATAGAACCTTGGTGAGGCCACAGCTGGAGCACTGTGTGCAGTTCTGGTTGCCACATTGTAGGAATGATGTGATTGCACTGGAGAGGGTGCAGAGGAGATTCACCAGGATGTTGCCTGGAATGAAACATTTAACTTATGAAGAGAGGTTGGATAGACTTGGATAAAAACAAAAAACTGCGGATGCTGGAAATCCAAAACAAAAACAGAATTACCTGGAAAAACTCAGCAGGTCTGGCAGCATTTTCTTCTCCGCCGATGCTGCCAGACCTGCTGAGTTTTTCCAGGTAATTCTGTTTTTGTTTTGGATGGACTTGGATTGTTTTTGTTGGAGCAGAGAAGACTGAGGAGCGACCTGATCAAGGTGTACAAGATTGAGGGGCATGGACAGGGTGGATAGGGAGCAGTTGTTCCCCTTAGTTGAAGGGTCAGTCACGAGGGGACATAAGTTCAAGGTGAGGGGCAGGAGGTTTAGGGAGGATGTGAGGAAATACCTTTTTACCCAGATGGTGGTGACAGTCTAGAATGCGCTGCCTGGGAGGGTGGAGGAAGTGGGTTGCCTCACGTCCTTTAAAAAGTACATGGATGTGCACTTGGCACATCATAACATTCAAGGCTATGGGCCAAGTGCTGGTAAATGGGATTAGGTATGTCAGGTGTTTCTCACGTGTCGGTGCAGACTTGATGGGCCGAAGGGCCTCCACTGCACTGTGTGATTCTGTGAACACCAGAAATATGTGGTCAGATCCCCAGGAGTCCACTGAACACAGTTTGACCTACATTACAACAGTGACTACACTTCAAAAAAGTACTTTTGAAAGATGGTATATCAAATGCAAGTCTTTTGATATCTTATTTACTTCTATGCTATATGAGGCTATATAGGCCAGAATTTGTAGCTTGTCAGGTGGGCGAGCACCCAACCCAAATGAGTGTAACATGACACACAGTGACATCGAGTGAGCATCCCGATGTCATCACGTACTCGTGTGATGTTTCGGTCAGCGGGTGTGCGCAAGAGTCGGCAGCACATCCACCGATAATTGAAAGATCTATTAAGGCCTTTAAAGTAATAATTGAATTAAATTGTTCGCTGCCCCTGCAACCTAACAGTTGGCAGGCAGGCAAAAAGGCCAAGCAGCCTTTGGATTTTTTAGGAAACCTCATCCATGGGCAGGATGAGGTTTCCAACAGCAATTAAAAATGAGATAAAATTTAAACATTTTATTAATAACATGTCCCTGTTCATGAGGGGGCATGTTTTTTAACAATTTAAAATTTCTTATTTTTATTTCTTAATATTTTCAACTCCCTGAGGCAGCCCTGTGCCTCAGGGAGCTTTTCCTGCGCGCATGCACAAAATTCCCTGCTCGTCCTCCCTCCCCCTCCCCACCCCCACAGGCATTGCTGAGCGCTGCCATACACGTTTCACGTTGGGCGGGCCTTAATTGGACTGCCAGCCTGAAATCGTGGTCCGGCCCCGATCACGGGCAACCGTCGGCTACCTGACTGCTCCTCCCCAGCCCCGCCGAGCCCACCCGATGAGGGCAAAATCCTGGCCATAATGGGCAGTAGAAGATGCATTTGAAAGAAGAGCGAGAGAAAACCATCAAGAGTACCAAGCATGCCCCATCTAGTAAATGTTGCAGCCTTGTACACCATCCTCTCACCCTTGAGCAATGTTGTTTTCTTAGAGATTTATAAAGAAATACGTCAAGTAAAACGCTGGGGGACCTCCTGTCTGACTAACTAAGTCAATTACGTAAGTCTGAGAGAACAGTTGCCCAACAATGTATTGCAATCTGAACTAACACACTACTTATCCCTTATAATTTTCTGTCAAAAACTGAAGTTCCCTTTTAACGGAATCCCATGCTAACCACAGCAACGGACATTTAATCCAAAGGCAAAAATAAATACTGCTCTCATCGAACCTATAGATGTCACCTGATTCTGAAGCAATGACAGGTGGTGTCATGAGTATTGTTACTGGACTAGCAACCAAGAAGCCTGAATTATAGATTCCATGAATTCAAATTCCACTGTGGCTGTGTGTCATTTGAATTAAGTTTATTTAAAAGAAAACTGCAAAAGAAAAGCTGACATGAGTAAAAATGACCATCAGCTGTCAGATTGTTGTAAAATCTCAATTGGTTCATTTATATTCTTTCAGGACAGATGTGACTCTAGTTCTACATTGGGACTCAGATAAAAAAGATACAATCAAGGCATCTGATAATGGGAAATAAATGCTGTTCACATCTTGGGAATGAATTAAAAGCAGACCTTCTGCCCCCTTGTCCCCATCCATTTCAAATAATCTCTCTAATTAGATTTGATTATTTTAAAAATGTCTTCCATCATATCCCCTTTAACTCTAGTCTCCTTTTCCAATTGCCACATATCTGTTTTTTTGGAAACCATGGTAACCTGCATTGGATGGATTACCTTCATCCATCACATTGGTCATTTCCTCAAAGAACTAAATCAAATTAGTGACACAGAAACTGTGCTCTCCAAAGCCATGCTGGTACTCTTGGTAACCACTGTACTCTCCAAATGGCCATATATCACAGTGCAGCAAGTACTTTCTAACAATTTCCCTGCAGCTGAAGTTAAACTTATGGGCCTATAACTCCAGAGTGTGATTCCCACTCTGTTAACAAACCACATCAGTCACTCTCCAATCCTCAGAAAACAACTTGAACATCAACAAGCCATTGAATACGTGAACCAGTGGCTCACCCACAGTTACCCCACAATGCACATCTCCCCACACCCCCAACCGTCCATCTCCCTGAACACTTTAAATGAAATTGAAAGCTTCATTCTTAGATGCATTAATCTTGCCAAAACGATTTCTCAGCTTCCTTCTGCTGAAGCAAATTTTAGCCAAGCACTTGTACAGTACAGGGCATGTGGCATATTGAAAGTAAAAGCAGATGCAAAGAATCTATTTAATTTATCAGCCATTATTATCATTCTTAATTTCACCTTTTAATGGCCTGATGTGATCCTTGATCATCCCCTGCCTTCTGATCTAACTGGAAAAAATGACCTTCAGCACTTAAATTGTCCGCTACCCCTTTTCTCCTAGTTCATTCCAGTTGTACCTATGCCACAGGGACTGCAGCAGTTCAAGAAGGCAGCTCACCACAACCTTCTCAAGGGCACTTAAGGATGGGCAATAAATGCTGGCCTAGCCAGCGATGCCCACATCCCATGAATGAATGAAAAGAAAACTACCCCTTTTATCCTAACCCTATTCTAACATTCCTAATACTGGTTTGAATTACCATCAGCTGTTTTTTGTAACACTTGTTCTTATTTTCTGACCATTGCACTCTTTATACTTGATGAAGTACTTTTTATTTTTAGGATACTTTTCTATGAATATCCCTATTTAACCATCCTGAATCCACCAAATTTGCAGGAAGAATAAACAAAGCTTTCTTGTCAATAAGCTTTATGATTGTGACAAGAATCAATTTTTCTTTGATTTCCGCTATTGTGACCCAACAGCATATTCTCATATAACTGCCTTAAATCTGCCTCCATAAGTAAAAATTCAGTCCTCCTGAAGTTCGTCACAGGCATCCAGTTATCAATACGATTATCTCACTATTGCAGTTGGAACTGGATAAAATAAGTACTATAGCCAAAGTATTGCCTGACCTCTTAGTAGCTAAGTATACTCAGGCCTGTTTAGTACTTGGATGGGACACTGCCTGGGAATACCAAGTGCAGTAGGCTTTAAGTCATTGATGGTGGTATTGTGGTGAGCATGACTATTTCTCAAGCAATTGACCCAGGTTCAATTGCCGGCCATCGCAAACTTTAACCTCGAAACCAGTGAATCAGAATATCCAAGTGTCCATTTGAAGTTGTTGCAGTTACTGGGCATTTTAAGGCAGTCAGTAAAAATAGATCATCTCATAATTTATCAGATAGCTGTCTTTGGGAGCTTGCTGTACACAAATTGGCTGTGCTTTCTCCCATGTGACAACAGTGGCTGTACTTCAAATGCAACATATTGGTTGTGAGCCACTTTGCGATGTGTCCTTGAAATCGCAAAAGGTGCTATGGAAACGAAAGTATTTTATTTATCATCACCATCAATTATATAAATATTTAAAATATATGAAAACGATGGACTCTGAAAAGAGCACTATGAAATATAGCCTTCCCCTGCTTCAAGAGCTGAGCTGGCAGAAAAGTTCCCCATTATTGCATTGATGCCCATTAAGTGGAGCTTTTACTTTAAACAACATATGTTGGTGAGGAGTGCATGCACAGTACTCGAGATCTTAGAAAGTTCTGCTCCTTTCACAAAGAAAACTTTTTAATATATAAAAATAAATTATCCTCAAAACTCAGAATTAGCTATGAGAAATGTTATTCTTTTAAATAGAACTATATTAAAATGATTTTCAACTCAGAACTTTCTTTTGCAAAAATTAGCATTTTGGCAAAATAATTCAATTTTTGACGATACCTATTTAACTCTTCATATGCTATGTGTTATTTATGAATACATATTTAATTCACAACTGTGATTGTTTACTGAACTCCATGACAACTGGGTGCGTGGAACATGCTGTTCAGCCCAAGGTTTAAAATAAATGACAAATAAATAAATTTATCACTTCAACATTGAATTCTAATGTATTGGAGCCCAATGGAGGTATTAATCATTTTAAACTGCTGTTAGTTTTCAAAGTTGTTCCATTCTCCTTTCATTTGACTAAATTCCAGGAGGATAGTAAACTGGCAAAGGACTCTCTCACGCTGTGTCTTACTGGCAACAGCCAGTCTCAATCTTTTCACAATGTGATCACTTTAATCCTACTAAACAAAAGGGGGGATATAATAGGTATTGCCCCATTTTTGATGGGGAGTGGGCAAGTTTGAGATGCTATGCTGTCTACACACACTCGTGAAATGATATGTCAAGAAAGCTTTTAAAACTATTGAGGCGTCTTGATACATGAATGCTCACACAAAATGATGTTTTGGAGTGCCAGAAGATTGTGCTTATGAAGTGAAGGAAACAATAATAACTACTTGCATTTATAGACTGCCTTTAACTTAGTAGAATGTCCCAAGGCCCTTTCATAGCAGCATTACTTAGCAAAATTTGACACCAAGCCACATCATGTGATGTTAGGACAGGTGAGCAAAAACCCAGTCAAAGAGGTAGGTTTTAAGGAGCTTCTTAAAGGAGGAGTGGTGGAGAGGTGTAGGGAAGGAATTCAGAACTGAGTGCAGCTGAAGGCATGGTTGTCAATGATGAAATGATTAAAATCAGGGATGCTCAAGGCCAGAACTGGAGGGGTGCAGTGACCTTGGAAGGTTGAGGCCATGGAGGGACTTGGAAATAAGGATGAGAATTGTAAAATAGAGGCATTGCAGGGCTGTGAACTAATGTGGGTCAGTAAGCATGGGGAGGTGATGCGTCTTCAGCAATCAATAGAAAATGCAGGCTCACGTCCCCTTCCAGCACTCCGTTGAATTACGACTCTTATCTGGGACAGTGTATGATTGCATGGCTGACTCGGAACACAATACTGCCCAAGGGACCCACTGTAAAGGTGTATGTTCCCAGTGAGATGTAGAAACCAGGGGATGGGGAGGGCAAAGAGAGTGCAGAATGTGTTACCCTCAAAAAAATAATATTTTGAACCAAGATGTTTTCATCCAAGCAAAGCTGAGGGTAGAAGGAAAGTTGAAGCCATTGTTGTGAAGGGACAATAGGGTAGATTTTGACCAAGTGCAATAGTGTAAGATGGGTGATGAGCAAGTTTATTAAATGAACAAGTAAATATACAATGACAGGATAAAATATATAGTAGAAATGTTATCACTTAATTGGAAGAAAAGCTTACAAATCTATATGTGAACCGGCTATTTATTCTCTATAATTAGTTGCTTTTTGAACAACTTGTTGCCATACTAGTCAAGAGAGCTAGCTAAAACCCACCTGCCTTTCGATGAAGATTTCAATTTGTTTGTTTGATTCAAATTTTCCTCTTTTTGTCCTTGGTTTTGACCAGGACTCATTAAAAACTAATGTCTAGCCTTCAAATAAAAAAATGGTTCCATGGCTACATCAAGTTTTATACCTGTATATATTTGACCCCCTCTCAAACTTGTTCCTAGGCAGACCATAATGAACTGCAAAGCAGACCAAAGGATTATAGGCCCAGACTGTTAACTTAAACCTCTGTGTATTGAGCCTGATTTAAACGGACAAAACAGGACAGAAGGAGGCTACAGTGCTGCGGATGCTGGAAATCTGAAGTGAAAATGCTGCAAGCACTCACCAGGTCAGGTGGCAACTGTGGAGTGCAAAGCAGAGTGCCTTCACGATTCCTACTTGTGTCTATTATATTTCAGAGTTATAACTCAACAGTCAGTATCAATGTCTTTGCTCATGGGTTCCCTGAGGGCGATGGCTGAAAAACACCCTAGGAAATTAGAAAATGTTACCATGTACAGCGTAAAGACAAAAATGCATCTATATGTTTCATGCCAGCAGGATATGTGATTAATGGCAGTTTGATTTAGTCCCATAGATAGTGATCAAGTAGCTAATGAATCTACCATGGCTGTTCAAAATTGACATTTGAAAGAAGAGCTTCAACCTCTTTCTGCCAGATTATTTCTTACAGTCCATGCAAAAAAAGATACCCAGATCTCTACAGTATCTGTTGCTACCATTTGTTAAATAATTCCAGTGGATGCTACATTTCACCACTCAAACTAGCCAAGTTCCTAGGTTCAAAGCCTTTTTATCCAGTAAGTGAGACCCTTGCAAAATTGTGCAAATGATGCATTGATCAGGAGGGGCCAGATGGTTGTAAACCTCTTAAATAAGATTCGAAGAGGTGGCTAACGTTATTTTTATGACTCTCTCAAGATCACTTTGATTTGCGTTATCTGCATGATCATCTCCACTATCAATGTACAAGTGATATAGCGGATGGGTAATGACGGTAACATCTGGACGCATTAAAACTGTTACAGTTAAAACATTGTTCATTTCCTCCCTCCAGGGTAGAATGTCTAGCATGGCTGGAATTCTCTATTTGTGTGTCCTTTTAACAAATTTATTAAGTTCAATAGCTTTGAAATTCCCTCCCTAAATCTTTCTCATTGCTCTTCTGTGTGGCTCCTTAAACCTATCCCTTTGACCAAGCTTTTAGTTTATGTCCTAATATCTCCTTATGTGTGAATTTTTGCTTGATGGTGCTCCTATGAAACATTTTGGGACATTTTATTATGCTAAAGGCATGATGTAAATGAAAGCTGTTTTACCCATTTCCTTGAGTCAAGGCAGGCTACAGGTTAGCTAGAGTGCTCACAGATGCGTGGAGAGTTCCCTACATTTTAGAAGCATTACATATTGATGAACGATGGATTGGGGTCACTTCTTGATGCAGTGTGCCATGTTGAACAGAAAAGGTAGGTCAGGGCAAAGCACTTAAGAGACTGTGTGTACATCTGATTTGGACAGGAATGTATTCCACAGTTACTGAGCATTATCAAAGTATCTGGGC
The DNA here is from genome assembly GCF_017639515.1 of Carcharodon carcharias. Taxonomy (NCBI): domain Eukaryota; kingdom Metazoa; phylum Chordata; class Chondrichthyes; order Lamniformes; family Lamnidae; genus Carcharodon; species Carcharodon carcharias. The sequence continues at coordinate 49,502,612 of NC_054481.1, forward strand.
AGCTATTCTCCCACTTTTGTGCTTTCAGAAATAATATTTATTACAATGAGAGATCATATCTCATGATTGGAGCCAGTTTTACTAAATAATGCAATCAAAGCCAACTTGTTCATGTTAAAAGTAAAATATCCAGATTAATATGCATGGTCAGGACTCTTGAGTTGATTGAAATATTTGACCATGTGTACATTCAGCCCTGGTGCTATCCTTTATATTGACTTACTAGGAAAGATTTTATTGGGTTTGGTGTCCATGAAAAATCGATGCTGCACACAGGAAAAATGTGTTGCTAAGTTTTTGCTCCCCATCCTGCATTCAAATAACACCGCTGCTGAATTTCCTGGAATGCCTTTTCTCTGGATGTAAAGGCACCAACTGTCTAAGTTACATAGAAATGATTGTCAGATGGGCCTGCACACAGATTTCCTGTAATAGCTCCAGGAGCACATTAGGGGCATAAGCATCTACTCCTCCCACAGCTGGCCCAATGACGCTAACTGTCTGAGCAGAACAGACTGATATTATCAGGAGAGATCTTTTATTTTGGCTTTTTAAATTTAAAACAAAAGCTGACACATAGTGACACCAAAAGTCCTGGCAGAAGGAAGTGGTTGGGATGACTTTCCACACATTTGTAACTACCCTTCACTGGCCACATTTTCCAGGAGAAATGACATCACTGTAGTCTGTTTGCTGTCCTTCTGGTCAAGAGTTTAGAGACTTCTGTAAGTTAAAACCACAAACATGGTTCCAGCCTCCCACTGATTGGTTGACACAGTGCTGATAATATTTACTTTGTTTAAAAGAGAAGTGCTTTTTTTATTTCTTATGGAATGCTGTTAGTCTGTTAACCACCCCCCCCCCCAACCCCCCACACATTTCCCATTTCTGCTACTTGAAATCACAGCGTTTCCTTTTACGACCTGCCTCCGAGGCAGATGGGAAGAGTGTCCAGCTAGGGATGCTGCTGGCATCCCAAGTTTGGCACAGGAACCTGGTGAATAGTGAATTTAGACCTGGTGTCAGGAGAGTGATCAATCCGTGGAATAAACTATAAGGTCGACTCATGGGCTTAATTTTCACACCAGGTTTGGGAACCTGGTGCCCAGATAATTTCTGAGTTTCAGCGCCCACTCACCACCCAATGAGCAAGTGCTGAGCTTTGCCAGGAGGTAGGAGTTGGCTGTTGAGGGGCAAAGGCAGGTGCAGCCATGACAGGGTATGCTGCTGCAGCTGCCTTGCAAAGGATAGGAGGCAGCACTTCAGAGGGCCAACAGCCTCACCATGCAGAAAGTGGCCAAGTGGCCAACTAAAAGGTTCTGCACTCGATGCAGAACTAGTGGCAAAAAAAAATTCCATCATAAAAAACCTAATTGTTCTCCACATTGTACCCAACAGCTATGCGTTAATGTGCACCACACTGTTCAGCTTTGGCAATTTGTGATGTGAAAATCACCTCCTGGCCCACCCCAACCCATTAACAATCTCCTCAAGAAGCTTAATGCACAGGTAATTGGAGGTGTGCAGGTTCCCATCTACACCCCCCCCACCCCCGCCCAACCCCAGCCCTCCCACCTCCCACCCACAACCGTCAAGCCCTTGCTTTGAAATTTCCACAGTGTCCCAGAGGCATTGGCACAATAGCACACCTAGGCTGGAATTTTCCAGCACCCCCACCCTCCCACCACAGTGGGTTCCCTCGCAGCAAGGCCATTGAGCCATTGAAATGTCCATTCACATCGGTGGGACCGGAAGATCCAGCCAGCGTGAGGGGCTGGAAAATTCCGGCCCATGTGTGAGTTCTCACCTTCACAGGCAATTGAAAATTCAGGCCATGGAAGCAAAAGCCTTTCAACCATTCAAGCACTGGTTCGATTCTCTGAAGGTAAAGTCATGAAGTTCCTTTCCAGGCAGATATGCAAAGATGTACCAAATGGCTGCCCTGTCCATATTGAACTTCATATTGGGTGGTTCAGCGTATTCAAATAATGAGACATGGGCCTGAATCTTGTGGTTGGCGTGCAGGATGGGGCCCCGCTTGCTGGCATGTAAAATGATGCATGGTGATGTCAGGCGTGAGTCCCTGACATCACCGCGCGTCACCCTGACCCTTAGTCCGGAGGGCACGCAGCCGACTCCACTGCACACCCGCCGAATTGTCAAAGGCCTATTAAGCCCATTATTTAACTAATTACACTGATTCTCAGGGCTGCCCATCCAGCCTGAAGGTTGGCGGGCAGGCGAAGAGCCCAGGCGGCCTTCGCATTTTTCATGAAACCTCATCCGCGGGCGGGATGAGGTTTCATGAAGGGTTTATAACTTTAATAAAAAATGTTAATAAAATTTATAGGTATGCCCCAGCTCGTGTGACACTGTCACATGAGGGAACATGTCCTGATAATTTTTTCAAATCTTCCTTCCAGGTTTTCACAATGAAATTAAACTCCATGAGGCAGCTCCATGCCTTGGAGATTTGTGGACTCTTTCGCGTGCATGAGCGAAAGAGCGCAGACCCCGACTCTCCCTCTTCCCCCAGGCAGCCTTCCCCCCACCCCCCCCCCCCCCCCCCCCCCCCGCCCACAAAGGGAGCGCTCAGCGCTTCTGGGTGCACGTCACACTGAGTGGGCCTTAATTGGCCCGCCCATATAAAATGGTGGTGCTCAGTTGATCACAGGCAACGATCAGCCCTGAGCCTGCCTGTGCCTGCTCCCGCCCACCCCACACGACGGGGAGAAAATTCTCCCCATAAAACCTTTGAGAGCTTTGACAGGGCAGATGCTGAGAAACTGTTTCCCCTGGCTGAAGAGCCTAGAACTCGGAGTCATGGTTTCAGGATAAGAGGTCAGCCATAGAACTGATCTGAGAAGTGCTTCACATGGAGGATCACAAACCTTTTAAATACTCTAGCCCAGAGGGCAGTGGATACTCAGTCATTGAGGATATTCAAGACTCAGATCAATAGATTTTTGGATAAGGTGGGAATCAAAGGATATGTTGATAATGCAGGAAAATGGAGTTCAGTTTAAAAAAATCAGCTACGATTATCTTGCACATCTGCAATCTGCACCCATCTTACTCCACCACTGTTACTGTGATAGAAAAGTGTATAAAGTCCAACGTCAACTTTCAAATAAATATATCATTCATAAGAGAGTGGATAATTGTGTATGAAATGGCATTTCCATCAGCCTCACTGCAAACAGGTTTGCCGAGCAATGTTACACAAGCTGCATGCTTTGTACTTTACTAACCTTAATGTAGACTTAAGATGGAACAATGTATAAAGAAAGAGACAAAGCAACAAAGGGAATTCAGTAGCCACATTTGACATAATCAAAACTACAGCAATGAGTGACTAAGAAGGGTATGTGGGACATAAAAGAAAGCAGAAGAGATGGAGGCAGTCATTTGGCCACTTGTCCCAATCTCTTTTCCCTCCATATCCTCATACATTCTTCTTTCTCATATAGTTATCTAATTCTCCTTTTAAAAGCACTCTGGTTTGTATTCTTTGCCCCTATTTATAAAACTTAGCATCCCATATGTGTATTTTGGCAACTTTATCCACTTGTCTGCTACTTGTAAAGATTTCCCAGTCTGAGCTGTTAACTGCTTTTGTAATTTTGAAGTCTCTTTCCATTCAATGCATATGTCCTCCCCTTCCTCATGAAATGGATGATCTCATATTTCTATGTATAAAATTTGATCTGGCATCTATCTGTCCAATCTGCCAAGCTGCCTATGACCTCTTGAAGTTGCCCACAATCCCCTACACTGTTACCCATGTTTCTTGTTTTTGTGTAAGATTGGATATGTCACTATATTCAAATCCATATAAATAATATTCAGATGAACAAAGGCCTCAAGACTATTATTTACATGTTGCCAAGGAGACTTAACCTTTAACCTAACCCAATGAGCTAATTTATCCAGTTCCCAGAAAGCTTGGGTAGAAATTACTCAAATCCAAATTCTCCCTACGGTAGATAAGAATGAGCAAGATTCTGCATGTACACCTACCTTTTATGCCAATTTTGCCTTTATTGCTTAACCAAAGGATTGGGTGCTCAAGGAGGGTGGTTTCTTAAAGGCGGTCTCACCGATTTCCTAAGTATGTGTCTTGACATCTTTTTCATCTCATCGGAATTGCTTTCTGAGGCTTTGCGGAAGAGACCAGAGCAAATGTTTGGCTTATACCATGGATCCTAGCAAACTGAAATATGCCCCTGGTGAAATTACAAAAAAAAAGCCTTGTTGCACAACCCGGGGGTACCAATGGTAAAGAGAATTAACTTCAAGTGTAGTTTTGGCTTGAAATCAGAGGCATGGTGCAACTTGATACTGAGTCAGAGCAAAGGCTGTATGTACTACTCTCGGTTTAATACACAATGTTATCTCCTTAACAACACTCCCACGTAAGGCAGTGGCTTTTAATTTTAAAATTACTGTCAAAGTATAACAGCTCTCTGTAGAAGGATACCTTGAAAATGGTGTTCCCATGTTATGTGAAAAATATTGGCTATTGTAAGGCATTCCATTTTCCAATAGGCTCTGTAACTATCTTCCAACCAAGGACACATGTCGTCACTGCTCACAGAATGACCACCAGAGTTTGGGCAGAAAATGTTTTAAAAATCCACAATAATCTTACAATGGAAATAATAGCAACACAAATCCCTCCTGTATTTAGCCTCCAGAGGTCCAGAAGCCCTTCAGAAACTTATGTCATTAATTAATACCTCTTAGGTGATCGTGTCTGCTTACAGGTAAAGTGAACTCACTGCGAGAAAGCCCATGATCTGCAGAATCAACAGCATCTTCCTTCTAAACCAAGAAAGACAAGAATCCCAATCCTATCCAACTTCCCCTTCAAGTCAGACATCATCAGGATTTGGACACGTCATGCCGTTCCTTCTTTATCACTGTGTCAATATCCGGAATGCTTTACTCACCAGCCACTTGTCGAGTACAATTACTACAAGGAGTGGCACAGAACAAGGACAAGGCCCACCATTACATCAGGTCAGCCGGGCATGCTATAAGTGTGCCTTGCCAGTGTCACCCACACCCTGAGAATGCATCAAAAGAATCCAGATTTTTTTTTATCCTTACCTTTCACAAAGTTAAGTGGTCAAAGAATTAACAGTTACAGTAATCTGATACTAAAAATAGAAAATGCTGGAAAACACTCAACAGGTCCGGCAGCATCTGTCAAGAGCAAAACAGAATTAATGGCTGGAATTTTCCTGACCTATTGGGCGTTGGGTGTCATGGTGGGCTTGAGCAGACAATATTGCGAGAAGGCCAAAAGTCAGTTTCACAACATCGTGAAGCCAGTTTGCAATCATCTGCTCCATCCATCAATGGCAGGCTGCCATTCCAGCCATTGGGAACTTCATTGTAATACATCTGCATGTTATAAGCCCTGCTCACTGGAATTATCCCCCCAAGTCAAATTTACCACCCACATTGGCGGGAAAACACGCCAGTGCAGAACAAGTCTGGACAAGTGTGATGTGCAGAAGTCGGGACTTACCATCAGGACCTTGCCCACACCATGGACATCCAAAAAGCAGAAGATGCTGGAGTCCTACAGCAATGGACCCTGAAGGAACACGTGCATCACATCTGGGTTGATTTATATGGACATGGCTCTGCTGTGAAGCAGCTCACGGTAGTTGGAAGGTTACCATTGAGGGTCTGCTTCAGGACTTCAGTATTTTGGCCATGGTCTGCTTTGGATGGTTATCGAGGGGGCAGAGAGGAAGGTGTGACAGGTTGGAGGGACGTGTGGATGAGGTTCGAAGGTGCCAGGGCTCAGTGAGGTTGGGAATGGGAGAATAATTGTGTCGGGGGGGTGGGTAAGGTTCGGAGGGGGTAGAGAGTATGGAGGAGGAGGGTGTATTGGGGGAGAATGCGGCACTGGAAAGGAAGGTTTAATGGAAAGAATTCTGAGGGAGGAAGGAGTTTTGAGGGGGGCAGGACCTTGGGGGAGGAAGGAGTCTGCAGTGGGAGGAAGGAGTTCAGGGAAGAGGAAGGAGTTCAGAAGGGGCCAGAAATCCAGGGGAAGGAAGGAGTAAGGGTGGAAGAAGGAGTAGGGGACTGGGGGATGTCTAGGTGAACGTGCAAGGGAGGGTCTGTGGAGTTGATGACTGCCTCCTGGGGGGCAAAATGAGGGTGGGTGTGGTAGGAGGGAATGGTGAGAATGACTGAGGGCAGAGTGAGCTGGTTGGGCGGGAGGGTGAGGGTGCGATGGTAGCAGTAGAAGGGACAGTGAGGGTGGTTGGTGGGGACCCAGAGGGAGACATGGACCCTGGGGATGGGAAGGAGGAGGTCGGGGAGGTCAATGGGGATGGGATTCTCAGGAAGGTAGGGAACATGCACTTTCACCTGGACATCCTGGAAAGTAAAGGGTTCTGGCAGGTAGGTGATGATGGGGAAGTGGAAGGTGATGCCAGGGTGTCATTAGTGATGGGGGGGAAGGGCTTGGGTGGCTGTGAGAGAGGAAACGACCAGGGAGCTAAAAACATACTTCACCAGTTCCAATTTGCAAAATGGAAAGTGAAAGGAGTTTGATGTTGGGCAGAAACAGGTGCTACCTGGCAGTGTGATCAGTGGGTGGGCAGACATGCAGGTCAGATCAGATAGACAACTGATAAAGCACCCTGGAAAGGCCAGCTTTAGACTCATTCTTCCTCAACATACACTTATTGGAATTAACACTCTTAGCAATATCTCAGTGGGTAGCGCTCTCACCTCTGTCAGAAGGTTGTGGTTCTTGCTCCAAGAGATTTGAGCAGAAAATCTGGACTGACACTTGCAGTGCAGTATTGTACTGTTGGCGTTGCCATCTTTCAGATGCGATATTAAATGGATGCCCTGTCTGCCCTGCCAGATGGATGTAAAAGACTTCCTGGCATTAATTTGAAAAGCAGGGGAATTACACTTGGGGGAGAATTTTCTCCCCATCTTGAGGGGGGAGGGGGGAGGTTGAGCGGGTGCAGCCAGGCGCACAGCCAATCGCCCCCTGCAATCAGCTATGTGCCACCATTTTACATGGGCGGGCTAATTAAGGCCCGCCCAGCGTTGCGCACACCCGGAAGCACTGAGCGCTCCCTGTGCGGGTGGGCGGGGGAGGAGGCTGAGTCGGGGCCTGCACTCTTTTGCACATGCACGTGAAAGAGCGCAGAAATCTCCAAGGCATGGAGCTGCTGGGCCCGCCCCCGCTTGCCGACCAGGAGGTTCAGGCCTTGGTGTCCAGAACAATATTTATTGGTCAACAGAAATCGATAAAACAGATGATCTGATCTTTTATTTCATTGCTATTTGTGCGACCTTGCTGTGCAAACTGATTCCTGCATTACAACAAGGATCGGTGCAACAACTCCAAAAGCCTTTAATAGATTGTAAAATGCTTTCGGACATCCTGAAGCCATGAAAGCCCCTATAAAAATGCAAGTTCTTTCTTTTTAGTCACGTTTTATGTCTGACCAAAATCAGGGGGCTGAAATTCGTGCAGTTTGATTTTTGTACTTTAAAGTTGAGCAGTATGGAACAACTGATAGGGGAATAGCGATCTTCAGCATTGTGCCTCCATTTGACTGCCTAATCGTTGAATATGAATGTTCAGCAAACCTTGCAACAGCACAGGTGTATTGAAATGTCTTATGTAGAAGAACAAAGCTCAGCCCAATTGCCATAGTACTGTACAAAATGAATGTACTGAATTTTACACATCATTTGCAGTTTTCTGTTTCTACTCCATCCAAAAACAAAGTAGAAATAGTTTTTTTTTAATTAAACCTTGCATTGATCTGGGGGACACATTTTAAGATGGGTTTGGACAATCCCTTTAAAATGCTGAACAGGAGTGCTTTCCTATTTGAAATGTTAACAGTATAAAGTATTTCAACGTGGAAATCTCAGTTATGCGATCCTTATTAATGAACTAATCCTGATTACTGGCTTTAAAAAAGAAACCTCCACACTTGTCAAAAGCTTCCATCATTCTTTATTTTGAACTTGTTGCCAAGGCAATAATTGTTAGCTTGATTCTTCAGACCATAGCTACCACTGTTTTGACTCTTCAGCCCTGCAAACACTAGCCTTGCTTCTTCAGTCTCTTCCAGTTTCTGTCTTTCACCTTTAAAATGGACTTTTGTACCCTTGGGCCTTACATTTGTTGCTATGGTGACTGATAGCTCCCATTAATAGGATACAGTGTAAATGCAAGCTTCTCAGGGATATCATGCAACAAGGCCATGAAAGTCCTTTATTGCGAACCTCGCCTCTGACAGGATAATTTTACCTATCAGTTCACATAATCTCTTTCCAGAATGCTTAGTCAGGAAATGAAGAATGAAGATGCAGTTTACTGCGCTGAAAGCTAAACTTCCTGGAGATAAGGACATAGTTGGACAACATTGCCACCAGACATTTAATGTAACTCAATCATGTCAGCCAAGGCTCAGTTGGTAGCACTTGTACCTCTGAGTCAGTGACTCATGGGCTCAAGAGCCACTCCAGAGACTTGAGCAGGAAATCAGGGCCAACACTTCAGTGCAGTACTTACTGAGGAGGAAGTGCTGCATGGTTGGTCTTTTTGGATGAGGTGTTAAGCCAAGGCTCTGTCTCACTTCTCAGATGGGCATAAAAGATTTCATGGTGCTATTTGAAGAAGAGCAATGGAATTCTATCCATTGTCCTGGTCAATATTTATCCCTCAATCAAATCACTAAAAAAAAATAGATTATCTAGTCATTATATATTGGAGCTTATCTTACAGTAATTCCTGTATTACAATTTTAAAGGTACCTCATTTGCTTTAGGATATTCTGAGGTTGTGACAGGCACTATATAAATGCAAGTCTTTCTTGTAATGAAGTAAGCAATAATACTGCCATATAACAGTTTGAAGACATGCCTCCTTATTCTGAAGCGCTTTGAGATGCCCAGTGGCCATAAATAAATGCAAGTCTTTCTTTGTTTCCTTGTTTTAAATGGTTCAGTTGTCACCTTTTCTCAATCCAACATTTTTTGAGACGCAAGAAGACCATGGCAGAGAGTACGATCGAGGCTTGTGTTCAGCTCGTTGCTCATTAAAATTCATTAACTTGCAAACAAAGTTGAAAACCTGGATGTCCATTTCAAAGAACCTGCTTTCTTTGGGGGGGGGGGGGGTGGTGGTGTGCTGGGGAAGGTGGAAGGGGTGGTGGGGGGCTGTTGGGGAAGGTGTGGGGGGGGTGTTGGGAGGGGTGGGGGGTGTTGGGGAAGGTGGGTGGGGGGTGTTGGGAGGTGGGGTGGGAGGGGGGTTGGGGGCTGGGTGAGGGGGGTGCTGGGTGGGGGCCGTTGTGGGAGGGGGGGTTGATGGAGGGCGTGGTTGTGGTGGGGGCGGTGCTGGGTGGGGGGGGTTGCATGGTGGGAGAGGGGAGTGGGGAGTGATGTTTAGATATTTTCAGGCATCCTGTTCAGACCACACTCCACTTCAAAATGAAACTAGTTGCAACTGTTATCAAACAGATTGTTTACAATGATATGTTTTACCATCCTTCTGAATATGTCAAAGGGTTTGTAGTTTATCTAACCTATCCTGTGAGAATGCACATCCTTGGAGGATAGTAGGATTACCAACCCATCAGGATTGATCAGGACCCTCTGGGAATTAAAGATTAATCTCCTTGGACATTGCTTTCCAGATACCAAACAGCAAAGTCTTTTATTTAAATTTTCTTTGAACACTTTTGTTTATTAGTTACAAAAATATTGGAGATGGGGGTTGTGCAGTCGCAGGTGCTGATGTACTGAAACCTCCAGGAATACGTCCAGCTAGAGTTGGTAACCCTACCTGGGGGCTTCTGGGTGCTATTTCCTTAATGAGGTTAATGGAAGTGATTAACAATATTTTCAGCTCATGCTCAAAGTCACAGGATGTGGATAGAGGTCCTTGGAATTCTAAGCGATACGGTGTGTTAAATGCTATTAAAGGTTAGCCACTAAAAATGACCATCTATTTATTTCAGGCACTTAAGTAGACAAGCCACCCTGTTTTGTGTAGTTACCATGCATTTCAGTTTTGAACCGTTCCGAGAAATGTGACCTTTTGAAATATTGTAATTACTCAGTGTTGAGTTTGTTATGTACAGAAAGGCCACATTAAAGCAGGAAGTGACGTCATGCTCCTCCAATTCTGGCCTCTTATGCACACCTGATTTTAATCACTCCACCATTGGCGGCCATGCCTTCAGCTACCTGAGCCCTCACTGGAATTCATTCCCTAAACCACTCCACCTCACTCTCCTCCTTTAAAATGTTCCTTAAAACCCTACCTCTACGAGCAAGCTTTTGGTCACCTGGCCTAGTATCTCATCATTATGACTCACATTGTATTTCGTTTGATAATTGCTTCTGTGAAGTGCCTTGGGACATTTTAGTACGGGACAGAGTGCCATATAAATGTAAGTTGTTGTTGCCTGAATAGCAGACTCATTTGCATTTTTACTTTTGCTTGACACTTAATTGTGAACGAATAATGAAAATACTGCTTCAAACTGAATTTATAACTGTGGAGCAATTGTAGTAAATGTCCTGCTTTAACTTACACTTAAATATTTACAACCACAGATTATGCACTCAAGATTGAAAAAAGACTATTGTGTTTAAATTCTGCACTGAGGCAAACTTACCAACTTGGTGTTTTATAATCTCCCTGACAGTCATTTGATTTGAGGCTTTATTCAGCATTTTGGAATAAATCTTGATTTCATTGCCGAGTAGGTTACGGCATTTAAGAGTTACCCCTCCACCTTCATCAACATATCTGACCACTCGCCAAGCTTAAACTCAGTAATGCCTGTGATCAAAGCCTCTGTTCCATTCTCCTTTATTTTCATTTTTGAATCCAAGTGCTACACTTTGTCAACTTCAAATATGTCCTTAAGGGCCTCTTGGACTCCCGTAGAACTGTGCCGTCTCTCCTTCAGTCCACCTCCAGCACCAAATCTGTGACTCTGGAACACTCTCTCTGCCCTGCCGTTCTATTTTGTTTAAAATTACAGCATTAGCAACCTCTGCAATTCAGTACAGCACCCTTTAAGAGGGACAGACTGCCTTTAAGGACAGAAGGCTGGCCACACCATGTACTATTAGCACATGCTGCTTGGACGCCTGTTGAACACGGAGGCAGTCAGCAGCTCGGCAGATGCTCGGCCTATGCTACAATCAGGTAAATGAGGAGGTAGCACCAAATTTATGTGCAGACATCGTAACTCCTGTACCCATAAAACAGCGAATACCAACTTTTGGCCCCCTGTAAGGTTAACAGTGGGGAGCTAGAGGGATAATATCTTCTTTGTGGATTGCTATGTTTTATTAACCTATATCATTTTTTACTAGAATAAGCACTGGTGGTTTCAGACTTGTTGAAGTGGCTGTATAAGAGTGTTAATTGACATTAGTCATGATGCAATAATTAACCTTGACCAATCCAGCAATGTTATCACCCACATCTGTTCACTTTCTTGCACATTCTCAGGTCTTGTACCTTTCTCTAAACTAATTTCTCCGTTGCTGTTGGTAGTGCATACAGATATTTCCATTCTAATTCTTTGCAATTGATATTGAAATTCAATCTTGGAACACAGTCATCCTATCAAGTTCATGTAAATCAACAGATCTTGCACAATTTACTCTGTCATAGGTTGTCCTGATTCAATATCTTGAGGAAGATGAATAACCCCTTTCACCCTGTTTCCTGTAAATGATTAAATTGACATAGAATAACTGTCTTGCCACTATCACCCAAGGGAAATCATACACTCCCAACCATTATTCCTCCTATATTTGAGGTTATATCTAATTCAACTCAAATTGACTTTTTTGAATTTATAGTCAGTAAAATATTGTCACATTTCGAGATTTTTAACTATTTGAAAGAAGGAATTTTGAGCAATATGTATTCAGCTAATTCCATAGTACTAAGATAAATTTCTGTCACAACTGATTAAATCCACAAAACACATGAGTCTAAGGATCCAAATTAGAGCTCAATGAAGCATCCAGCTGGGATGGTATATTTTTGCGTACCGTGCTTGCTTGAGTTAATGATGCTCATCAGCACTGTACACCTCAAAGGGTTAATTGGGTGTGACATTGAAATGATTTCATTCACCAGGAACCCAGTGGGAGATTTTTCCAGTGATGACCATGTCTATGTGGAAGAAGGTAGCTGGTTTGATTGACATTTGTTTGCCTTATCAATGGACCCAGAGGTGGCGGGAATCAAAGGTTAAGGGCTGGATTTTTTGTGGCGTTGGAAGACTCTGCAGATCTTTAAAAATGAGAGGTGAGACCTGGATTTGGAAGCACAGGCCCCATTTCTAACTGATCGAACTTTTGGTGGCAGGGTGAGGGGGTGAAGGGGAGAATGGGCGGTGGGGGGGAGGAGGTGGTGGTGGGAGCAACGTGATTCACACAGAAGGGAAACCCAAATTCAGCAAACCATTTGAACTTAGTGCTGAGTTCAAACAGGCTCCATTTTGGCTAATGCAAGGGCCTTTATTTGCAGTGCGGGAGTCACAAACTGATGGAGCAGACATAATTGCTCCTGGGTGGGCGGAGCTGGGGGGATAAGTTCTATATAATTGTCATGATCTGAAGTTTTTTTAAATCCCCTGCTCTTTAAACTTTAAAAAAAAAAGGCTGCAGCTGTTACTGAAAGTTTAAAAAAAACCTCTGCTGGCTACTTTGATTGACAGGCTATCTGTTTCAGGTTTGAAAAAAATAGCATCTGTTTGTCATTTCAATTGAGTTATTTGTTGATATTTCCTCAAGGACGATTTTTATGTCATCATGGATGCTTGGCTGAGTTTCAAAATCTAAAATTATCTCAGCAGGGGTTTCCAAATTCACAATTTGGTTAACAGTTTAAAGAGATTATTAAAGGATTATCTGTCTTTGATGTGTGGCCTGAATAGCAGTTTGTTTATTTTTATAAGAGATTAACTACTTGAGATTTAAAAGCTTTGAATGGGTTCTATGAATGGGAGTTTTATTCACTATCAAGTGTGTAAGAGTGAGAGCTGTATCAGATTGTTAGAAGTTTATTTCTTTTTATCTCCACATGCTCCTGAGGTCAGCCCATAGTGGATAATGGTTGAGTGGTTATGGAGCTAGTGTGCAAGGCATGAGAGACCATGGGGCATTTTGGGGGGGAGGCATGAGTTGGCATGGAGGGTATGAGGGTGGATGGGGGTTTAGGAGGTGTTAGAATGCCTTCTGAAACAACTGGGACAAAACCCCAGAGAACTGAAGGGGTCCTTCTAACTAACCCACCTAAGGACTCGCCTATCCCTGGGGCCACCTGCGCTCTGCTCTGGGGTCGGCAGACCGGACTCCATCCCGCGTCTGCCTCCTTGGAGTGAAAATCATGCAATTTGAGATACTTTTTACCAAGGTGAGTTTGACGAGTCAAGAAATTTCACAACTCAAGCTACCCGCCTGGGCAGCGAAAATCTGGCTCCAAGTCTTGGCTTCCTGTGTAGCTAGGATGAGATGATGCAGTCAAAAGAAATCCTGAGCACAAGTCAGGCATAAAGGGTGAAAGTGTCCTCTTAAGTTCAATGCCAACTAGCGTCAGAGAATTACTTATCAAGACATGTTACAAGGAGCACTACAAAGTAGATTAGAAATTAATTGTAAACATTATTCTGTTCATTCACATGTTATATTTTAAATAAATCTGCTTGCTGGTGTACAGATGGCCTTATCTCACTGTAGAGAATATTAGTACTCCCTCAGAATGATTAGAGAAACTCTTGTGGGTGCATGTGTGAAATTTCCAGTTCCCACAACAAAGGACATCATTGTTACATTCTGGAGGTCATGCTTACAATATGGCTAGATATTGAGCAGAAAGGGAAGACTTCTGAGTGTAAGGTGAACTGGGCCTTCTTCCAGCAGAAACTAGTGATGTTGAGCCTGAGATGATATCTAGTACAGAACCAAAATATCTACCCAGTATACTCGGCTATGTTGGTCTGAATGAAGCAGAAACTCAGACCAGGGATAGGCAGGTTATTGAAAGCCCTGTAGGGCAGCAGCACCTGATTATACTTTTGTGCAGTAGATTCCAGGAAATCAAAAACTTTAGCAATCAAGATGACAACATATAAACACACTCAAATATTGATTAATTTTACCTTCCTTTTTTTAGTTAGAGGGCAGGTTTGTTTATTGTCCAGGAGCAATTCATGTGACATGGTGCCACTGTGGGCGACTTAGGATCACAAAGTAACAGGGATGAGTCACTTGACCTCTGATAGCAGTTGTGCTGTGTAGCGTGAAGGCTCAAAGAATGTGAACAAGCAGCGTCAGTGCTGGCGACATCTCTGTTAACTCCTTATTGATTTTATGCTGTTTAATCGCATAAAATTGAGCTAATTAAAACAATTATCTTTTCGTGTTTTTGAGTCCAAGCTGGTGTTCAGGTGTATGGCCTTCAGAGAGATGCAAGTCTGCAGACCCATCTATTAAGCTAGGCATTGCATGGACAACTGTCCAAAGTAAAATTTGCCACCTGAGGCATTTTTAAGCCAGTCATTGGAACACATGGAGACTCCTGCTGTAGTCTCACCACTTTAACAAAGGCATTGGCCAGGATTTTACCGCCACTCCCGCCCAGCAGGGTATTACAGTCCCGCCAGACTGAGTGGGAATTTAAACGGCTCACTGGATGGGGGAGCAGGGGAAGACATGCTGCAGGGGGGCCGTGAAATCCAAGCCATTGTCCAAGATCCAACACTTGTGTTGTAGAAAGAGCAGGACTAGAGAGGAGGAGAGAGACAAAAACAATCCAGTCCTAGAAATGGAGCGGGGTGGTCCTCTTAGCCTCTGATCTCCTTTCTTTAAATAGTACAAAACTATGGTTTTCTCCCCACCCACCCCCCACCCCCCACCTCTCCCACTGCAGCCTTTCCTCTCCTAAAGGTATTGACTGCTTTTCTAGGGCATAGTGCACACCTAACTTAGATGGTATCTGAGCCAAAGGTGCCACCCCTGCCAATGACCACTGACTATTTATGTCATAACAGAGTACAGGCATGTTCTTGCCCACCGTTTACAACCGTAGACTTCCTTTTGGGCAGGTTGCGTGGTGATCGGTTGTAATACCCTGGCTACCAGGCCTGCTGATTTCAACAAACTTGGCACAGATGGGAGATCAAACCTGGGACCTTCACAATCTGTACGGTGCAGAGGCAGCTCACTGGTGTCTCCTTGGATTTTATTTTGCATCTATCACTTCACATCTTGTTATGGTTTCTAAATTGCCAGTGCATATCTATGGTGAAACTTTTTATTTCAAAATGTGGTTTTCACTGTCAAGACACAGTAGAGATGCATGTGTTTCTGCGTAACTTTTTTGATTTGTGTTTAAAGACAAAGCCAATATTTCAGGGAACGAGGCTATATGTACAAATATCCACATGCAGTCATGAGGCAATTCAATTTTTATGGTAAAGAAGCGCCAAGCTCCTTTTGCTAGATTCCCTGATTTTTGTCTCTAACTGTGATTCATTTTGTTCATGCGTTGTTTAGGACTCTGGATGTCAGCTTTTTATTACTGTAACCCAGTGTGAGTTCGGGCTACGATCCCAGCCAGTGCCTTGCTCAGTGTGCATTCTCTGGAATGCTCAACATAATGTCCCATGCTGTGACAGAAGCCAGAGCTGCTTCTGTGATCCCCTGCATGCTGAAATTAGTCCTTCCACTTGTGGGCAGTTGCCAAAGGAAACTTTTGCAAAGGAAGAGGGAAAAGAACAAGCTGGACTAAGGTTGCCAACTCTGGGCTGGGTATATTCCTGTGTGCAACATCACATGACGTCCTGCCTTGTACTACCCTCTACCTCCGCCATTGGTCCATCGTCTGGCCACCACTGCCTTTCCACAGCCAAATGGGAAGGGAACAGAACTCTTTGTTGTCCAGTTGAACTAATGTTGACTGGTCGTGAGACAGCCTGTTTTCATTATTGTTACAAAAGTGTTCAAAGTAAACAGGGGGGTGGGCGGGGGGTGGAAAAACACAATATCGTTTGTTGCCCCTCAGGTTTTTCTCCTGGGTTTGCTTCCTGGAGATTAAGCTTCAATTCCCAGAGACTTCAGGATGATACAGGAGGGTTACCAACCTCATGTTAAACCCATAATTCTGATTCAGTAGGGGGTCTTTCACTAGTTGTAGAGATAGCTTTGCCTCCCACTGCGTTCCCTTGGCTTCTTGTGCAGGAGAGCAAGAAAAAGTGAGGCTTTGAGCAAAACAGTGAATCCCAGCCTGACCAGCAATCCTTCAAAGGTCAGAGGCAGCAGTTCTAACTAGGGCCTTTAGCAAAGGAGAGACAGGCTGCAGTGGCCCCTGATCTTCCAGCAGTTTTGCCAATTTACATTGCAGCTTATTAACCCCTTAAGGACTGCCTCAGCCTCCTTTCTTGCAAAGTTTGCATGCTCAGTTTATTTGTATTATTTCATGCTTTCTAATGTTAGCCTGTGGCTAGATTTTCAATTGTTGGTGGGGTTGGGATACCAGGCGAGATTTAAAAATCGCGGTCCCAGAGGTTGTCTCTGGATCCTGCCATTTCCAGGACAGTCCGCAATTTTTGAAGTTAGGTCAACAGGAAGGGAATGGGGAACCCGCTCACTTCTAATTAATTGCCCCTTAAACTCCTTCAGAAGTTTGTTAATGGGCAGGGCAGGGCAGGAATGTGATTTTCAGCGGAGATTCTGGCAAACAAGTCTGCTGTCCATTAGTGTAGCTGTCAGGTGCACTGCATTTTAACGCTTAAAATCATCTGGCCTTTGGGTATACTGCACTTGACCATGTGCACCACTTCAATTTTGCCCATTTACTCTCCATGCATGTCTGCTGCTCACCCTCTAAAAAGCTGCCTGCTCTCTTTATCAAGGTAATGGCAGGCTTCCTCATGGCTGCACCTGCATTTGTTGCTGGCACCAAGCAGGCAGCTCCCATCTCCTGCGCTACTGATTGGCAGCTCACCTCCTGGCCAATCATGTACATTTTAAAATAACGCCACATGAGCAGTTGAGGTGCAGGCTCAGGACCTGGAATTCACCAGGACATCCAATTCCCAACCCCACTTTGTGTTGAGTGTCAGTTTTACTACACTATAGCTAGACCATGTGCTCTCGAAGCTAAACTTCAGATCAAGCTCTGAAACAGCAGACAGATCGAGAGGGGAAGTAAGGCAGAACAATTAGCCTCACCCAGCACTGTGGGAGAGAATCTCATCTGCAAAGAACACGGCAAATTGGGTGAAATCAGAGGCCTTCAGAACCCAAAGACAGATGGTTAATAATATCAGTGGGTTTATTACAAAGGAAACTCAAAGGGGCTCAAGACAGGAAGCAAGAGCAGTGAATAGTTGTGCGACTTTGAACAGAGATATCAGTCAAGCGTTGGTATTAGATGAAGAAAACTGTTAAAGTCTCTTGTTCACTTAAAATGTTGCCTCATTTTGTGAACTGCCTTGGCTGAGCTAAAAAGAAGCAAAGAAAGCTTTTCTGATCTGAAATGATGCAGCCTCTGCTTTGTGCAGGTCTTGAACTGGACTTTGTACTTTTGGGAGGATTGAATGTAAATCATTTGGAAGGGTCAGGGGTCAAGACCATTAGCACACAGTGAATGAGAGATGATCGCACAGGAAGTCCCGATTGCATAACCCTGTTTACTTCGCTCACTTGCCATCTTCCAGACAGCTTCAGCTCCCACACAATGACCTCAGCATCACTTACTCTTTCCTGTCATGCTTTTGCCATTTTCATTTGTCTTTTCTTTGCAAGACAAGTGAGGGGGCGGAGGGAGTGTGCAGGATGCTGGGAGAGCCAGTGTCATAACATGTTTAACTGTGAGCCTGTTTCTAAAACCTGCTCTTCAATAATTTTGCTTAACAAATCCTCTATTTAATAGCAAAAAGCAAAAAAACTGCGGATGCTGGAAATCCAAAACAAAAACAAAAATACCTGGAAAAACTCAGCAGGTCTGGCAGCATCTGTGGATAGGAGCACAGTTAAAGTTTCAAGTCCGAATGACCTCTCGACAGTCTGTGTTTGGCCTCTCCAATGTAGAGGAAACTGCATTGGGAGCAACGAATGCAGTAGACTAAACGCAGATTGGGTGACCACTTTGCAGAACACCTTCGGTCTGTCTGCAAGTATTACTCCCTGTCGCTTGCCATTTTAACACTCCACCCTGCTCTCATGCCCACATGTCCGTCCTTGACTTGCTGCATTGTTCCAGTGAAGCTCAACGCAAACTGGAGGAACAGCACTTCATCTTCCAACTAGGTATTTTACAGCCTTCCGGACTGAATATTGAGTTCAACAATTTTAGATCATGAACTCTCTCCTCCATCCCTACCCCCTTTCCGATTTCCCCCCTCCTTTTTGTTTTTTTCCAATAATTTAAATAAATTTTTCTTTTCCCACCTACTTCCATTATTTTTAAGTGTATTTCCATCCATTCTTTTATCTCTACCTTTTAGCCTATTTCGATCCCTTCCCCCCACCCCACCCCCACTAGGGCTATCTGTACCTTGCTCGTCCTGCTTTCTACCCTTAAATAGCACATTCCTTAGATAATATCACCACCTTCAACACCTGGTCCTTTTGTCTGTGACATCTTTTGGTTATCTCAACCTATCACTGGCCCTCTATCCAGCTCTTCTTGTCCCACCCCCCACCCCCCCACTTTAACCAGATTTTATTTCACCTCTCTTCTATTTTTACTTAGTTCTTTTGAAGGGCATTCGGACTCGAAACGTTAACTGTGCTCCTCTCTGCAGATCCTACCAGACCTGCTGAGTTTTTCCAGGTATTTTTGTTTTTGTTCTCTATTTAATAGCCTTCTGCTGAGAATGACATCTTTTGTTTGTACTTTAACTGAGTAAAATTAAAAGAAAAAACACACCCATGGGTAGCATTGGTTTTAGTGGAGGAAGGACTTGAAATATAGGTTTTCACTTTTTTCATTACTTTGACGATTTAAATTTCTTAGACCTGGAAGAGTGACCTGGGAAGAGCTTTCTCCATCCTCCCAGCAGGTAATTCTTTAAAAGGAAGGATGCAGTATACATTGCAGCAAGCAGTTGCTCAGTTGATTGTCTTTTGCGGTCAGAAGTTTGTGGGTTCAAGGCCATCTCTGGAGACTTGAAAAGAAAATCGAGGCTAACACTCCAGTGTAGCACTGAGAGGGCACTGTACCATCAGAAGTGCATCTTTCAGATGAGCTGTTAAAGCCAACTATCCTTTCAGGTGAATGGAAAATACCTCATGCTGTTTGAGGAAAAGTGGAGGAGTTCTTAACTGGTGTCCAGGCCAGAGGAGGAAAAGGAAGGAAAGTTACAACCAAGACAGCTGCTTGATGGCCAGTTTGTTCAAAAAGAAACTAATCAAGTGCAATGCCAGTAACCTCAATCCTAATTCCCCATTCACCAACAGTCCCACACTCTTCTTCCTCTGTCACTGATCATCATATCATCCTCTTGGTCAGAAATAAAAGCTAACACAAAAGAATCAAATTTATAAATGACAACATGCCATATTGCATACAAAATGAAACTAATCACCCTTTTGAATTCCCTTAGTGCCTTTCTTTCATGTGTCTTTGCCCAGTCTAGTGCTCCTATACAGTACCACCCCAGTGTCTGCAGTATGACTGGTGGTAAACTGCTAACTTTCAGTGGGAGAGGTGACAGAAGGCCATGGATGATACCCTCAAGAAGCTCTGGGCCTGGTGAGCCAGGCTTCAGACTTCTTCATGTCAGTCTTGGTAGCAGTAGGTTGGACATGCTGACAGACAACAGAAGAACACTGGTAGAGTGGGAGAACAAATTCTGTCTTCTAGAGAGCAGACAGCAGATTTGTGCTCAATGGAGCCCTTGCATCTCCCTGGGGCAGCACCTCAGCAGCCCCAGTAATCTGTTGGAGGACAGTTTGCTGGAATAGTTTAGACCCTGCAAGCCCCTTTGAACACTGATATCCACAGTCAAGATGGCAGCAGTCTAAGCTTGCAGCACAGCACTCAGATATTGGGTGGCTTCTGCTGACGTTACATTGGAAGCACTGATATCAGCCATCGAGCTTGGTTACACAAATGTGTTGATGGAGTTGCCTAGAGTTTCCATTAAAAGGATGGGCCCCAAGTTCTGCACAAAGTCCTGTGCCAAGTAGGTGCCAGACTTCTCCATAATTTTTGATATTGCACAAAGGCTTTCTGGCAGGTTTCTCAATGGTCAGAGCATTTGGATGTGTCCACCCATCAGCCGCCATCTTTGTTTTTTATTTCGTTCACGGAATGTGGGCTTCACTCGCTGGGCCAGCATTTATTGCCCATCCCTAGTTGCCCTTGAGAAGGTGATGGTGAGCTGCCTTCTTGAACTGCTGCAGTCCATGTGGTGTAGGTACACTCACAGTGCTGTTAGGGAGGGAGTTCCAGGATTTTTTTCCCAGTGACAGTGAAGGAACAGCAATATATTTCCAAGTCAGAATGGTGAATGGTTTGGAGGGGAACTTTCAGGTGGCAGTTCCCATGTATCTGCTGCCCTTATCCTTCCAGATTGAAATGGTCATGGGTGCTGAATAAGGAGACTTGATGAGTTCCTGCAGTGCATCTTGTAGATGGTACACACTGCTGCTACTGTGTGCTGGTGGTGGAGGGAGTGAATATTTGTGGATGGGATGCCAATCAAGCTTTGACCTAGATGGTGTTGAGCTTCTTGAATGTTGTTGGAGCTGCACTCATCCAGGCAAGTGGAGCGTGTTCCATCACACTCCTGACTTACGTCTTGTCGATGGTGGATGGGCTTTGGGGAGTCAGGAGATGAGTTACTCGCCGCAGGATTCCCAGCCTCTGACCTGCTCTTGTAGCCACAGTATTTATATGGCTAGTTCTGTTTCTGGTCAATGGTAACCCCCAGAATGTTGATAGTGGGGGATTCAGCTATGGTAATGCCATTGAATGTCAAGGGTCCATGATTAGATTCTCTCCTGTTGGAGTTGGTCATTGCCTGACACTTGTGTGGTGCGAATATTACTTGCCACTTGTCAGCCAAGCCTGGATATTGTCCAGGCCTTGCTGCATTTAGACATGAACTGCCTCAGTATCTGACGAGTTGCAAATTGTGCTGAACATTGTGCAATCATCAGTGAACATCTCCACTTCTGACCTTATGATGGAAGGAAAGTCATTGATGAAGTAGCTGAAGTTGGTTGGGCCTAGGACACTACCCTGAGGCACTCCTGCAGTGATGTCCTGGAACTGAGATGACTGACCTCCAACAGCCACAACCATTTTCCTTTGTGCTAGGTATGACTCCAACAAGTTTTCCCCCCGATTCCCATTGACTCCAGTTTTGCTTCTTTAGCCTGGCCGATCAAAGTTCTCATCTGAGTCCCCTGCAGCGCTGGGGAGCTGGCACTGTTAGACCTGCCCAGGCTACAGTGCACATGCATGCAGCACCTCACCACATGCAGATCCCCCTCTGTGCTATCCACCAAGATGTGTGTGGTGTCAGTATCAAAGCCAATGGCTGTGAGTGTGAAATCAAGTGATGGTGAGGCTTCATCATCACTGTCATCTTGGTCTTTGCTTGGGTAGGTTGCAGTTTTTGGACATCTGAAAGAAAAACGGTACAAGGGTATGGGCGGTGAGTGAAAAGAGGAAAGTAAAAGGCCCATGCTTACACAACTTGCATCTTGTAAGTCTCAGACGCGAGTGTGGAAAGAAGGGGAAGTGGGATATAAGGATGGTTACTTAGAGGATACCGTCATCTCCAATTAAATCAGCCCCACCAATAACTATGGCCTCAGTCATGGGTCTTCCCACAATGGCCAGCATTGTCCCCTCCAGGGAGGTTAGTGCATGCAGGCATGCCTCTCACCCTCTACTTAGTTCCTGCTGCCTCTGATCATTCCTCTGTAGGAGAGTGGAAGTGTGTTAGTGAGTGGTGTGCAATCTGTTTGGGTGATGTGGTTGTCATGGTTGAATAGCTGGCAGTGTGTATAACCTGTGAGATGCGAGTGTGAGATTTGCAGCAGCACCAGGAGTGTGAGGGATGAGGTGAGGCTATGAGTGTTAGAAATGAGGCCTGTTTGCTCAAGACTGTGGGTGGGTGAGGTGGAGTGAGAGGGTATGGTGAGTTGAGCAGTGGCTGAGCCTAGTGGTGCAGTTGGTGAAGTATGGCGTTTGGAGATGTGGCATGTGAAGATACATTCACTGACCTTGAGCAGTCATGTGAAGTCATTAAACTTTATGCAGCACTGCATCCAGGTCCTTGGGGCTATATCCTTGGGATTGATCTCCACCCACTTTCTTTGAAACAAGCATGGGTATTGTATGGTGTGCTAAATCAACACCCATTGAGGACATCTTCATGCTGCCTGCTCATTATAACAATTTCTGTGTGCAGCTGGCTCTAACAACACTGTTCAATGGCTGCACGCATCTGCAGGGGGCCCAATATCATTCCTAACTTGCCCTACTTAAAGCTAGCCTGCATCTCTTAAAGGGGAGGTACATTGCATCTGGCTAGCCCCCTGGACCCAGCAAATATAGGAGCACTTTTCTTTCTGCCACCAAGAGGTGATGCAGCATCTGCAAACCTAGGTGCCTGGTCTCCCTCCAGAATCAGCCATATTTCACTCCCACCGGGTCAAATTCACGAATGGAGCAGCTGCCTGTACTTGCTCTAGCCACAATGCACCTCCCCTTTAAGAGTTACATTATAATGACTAGGCAGTGTGAAGTTATTATGCTGCCTACATTCCACTCAACGGATATTGATTGTATCACACAATGCAATACCCTTGCCCATTTTCACTGTTTTTACCCCTCAGTCTCCCCTTCTGATCTCCATTCTCCAGGCTTTTCAAACCCATCTGTGTCCTTACCATGCATTATGTTTTCAACCCCAATGATGTCCAACCCGATGGCTCTTGACCTATGATCTCAGCACCTCCCACAGCCCCAATGCACCATCCCTTTAAGCAGTGCAGGCTAGCTTGAAGTAGCAATAACAAGTAACAATATTGGTCTTCCCTGCTGATGCTGACTGAACATAGAGGTCATTACAATGAGCAGGCAAAACAAAGCATTACACTGAGCGAGCACAGATTAATTGTGCATCATGATCATCGAGCCCTTTTTCAGGGACTATCCAACTTAGATCCCCCGCAAATGAGGTTATTTCTGACACTTCTGATTGTTGGACCTTCCACTGCACAAATAGGCAGCAGCGTTTCCTACACTACAACAGTGACTACACTTCAAAACTACTTCTTGAGGTTGCAAAAGATGCCACATAAATGCAAGTTCCTTCTTTTGTGAAACTTGTTTGCAAAAACACTGGAACGGATGTTTGTGTAGATACATATTAAATATTTCTGTTGTGCCCTGGTCTAATTGCTTCTTGTAATTGCTGCCTGCCTCCTGCAGTGCGACGCCAAAAATATAATTGCTATTCTGTTTTAAAGATTATCCATAATCATGCTAATGTCAGCTTTAATCCAGACTACCACAGATTCTGTTAGCCCTTCCACTTCATACTTAATAATTTCAAGAGAAGAAAAGTTTGGGAAAGAAAGATAGGATTAAGAGATAGAGAAAAAGGAGACAGAAAGGAAAAGTGAAAAAAAAAGTTGGATTTACTATTTTGCATTTTTAAGTCTCCAAACCTGAAGGAACATGCAGGAGAGGTTGGCTGACTGTGTTTAAGACTTAGAACGTTAAGAGGAACTTACTCAGGAAATGGATTGAATTAACATTTAGTTTGTAGCTACCCATGCAAGTACAACTTCAGGCGATTTTGCATTTGTGAAGCCAGCAGCAAAATGGCGCATCTTGGACAGCAATGTTTGGATTTCTGCATTTAACGGCACATCTTCCCCTTGCCTGAATTTGCTGTAGCATTTATGCAGTAATAAAGGTGAGTTCCAATAGCCTCATGATTACTGTGACAAAGAAAATGTTGGACCCTTATTGTCCAGTCACTGTGGAGCAGCAGTCAGCAAATAAAATGGAGCACTATAGTCATGCGAGTATAAGCTGGAGGTTGGCATACTGAAATATTATAGCATTCCAGTTAAACTGCTTTGTGTCCAGTTCTTGGTCACCAAGATATGGAGGAAGCATCATTCCCTATTGAGGTTACAGATCAAAAAAACACATGGTGGTCCTTGTTTACAGAAGATTAAACTATAAGGAAGGACTGGAGAAAGTTGGCATCATCAATTTTGAGATAGGACAGTTGAGGAGAGACTTTTCAGAGATGTGAGAGATATTTAATGACATATCCGCAGCACTATTTGAGGCGAGAGTGGAAAATATTGCGAGGAGGCCAAAAACTGTTTTTAAAACCAGTTCGTGATTGTGCACTGCAGCTTTCAATGACAGGCCGTGTTTCCCACTCTGGCTTTTCAGGAACATCATTTCAGTATATTTGCATCTCATTATAAGCTCTGCTCGCTGGAATCATCCCCCCCACTGCCCCACGCTGGATCATCTGGGCACGTCAGCATGCAATTAGAACGACGTGTTTCACATTGTTATATAAGCGACGTGCACCTGGTGACCTGCACTTTGCTTGTGACTTCTAGGTTTGTTCGCTTACCTTGCATCAAGCAGCACTCATGGTAATCAGTGACAGACTTCGCAGGCAGCACCACATCACTTTCAGGGGGTTGTCACAGGAGAGTCTCTACCTACCAGGCCAGCGGTTAGGTGGAGGTAGCTTTGAATGGACTCCAGGGTTAGGGCTCCACTGGGAAAGGGGGGAAACTGGCCTGAGACATGGGAGGAGGCTGCAGGGCAAGGGCTCCACTGTGGAGGGGTAAGAGAGGACAAAGTTGCACTCAGCCACATGACTGGGGTTGGGGGTGTTGGGGTTTAGCATCCTCAGCGCCAGGGTGGGGTGAGAATCGGTTACAGAATGACATAAGCCACTTGGGGCCGGAATGGGAGGATCACTGAGTGCAGAAATACTTCAATGTTGAGCTTGCAAAGCCTGTCCTTGCCCCAGTCCAGGCAGCGGGAGGGCATGTCAGTCCAGTGTTAGTCGTGCCCAGGATGTTGTGTGCAGGGCTTTTTAACATTACATTGTGGGGGGGGTGGTTTCTGGCATCATACTGGGCCAAATATGGCACACTCAGTCAGTCGAAGCATCTCAGCCTATATATGAGGTGAAGGCATTGTGGGGGCATCCAAAGGTGTGGAGGGGTGGTAACTGTTTAACTGTGCAAGTGGCCTCAGGATGGAGAGGGGTGAGGTCTTCACATGGCATAGGCACATCCACCTCAAAATGTTCAGGGGTAATAAATGGATATCCAGCACAATCACGATGAGGTCAAGGAATATAGGGGGAGGACTGAGGGATCTTGGAGGGAGGGAAACCCAAACATGAAGCTCCTCCGGGATGATGAGAGGGGTTTCCACATTCACACAGAGAGGGTCCAAGTTGGCCTGGCAGTGAGCATTCTGCACCACCATCTTCCATCCTGCAATGATGATGCAGTACAAAATTAGAATGAGGAGAAACTCTGCTGCTGAGGGCTGATTGGAGGGCAGTTGCATGCACTGCGGGTGGGGGGGTGGTGGTGTGGCTTAATTAAAGGGGCACCCAACTGAACTGTGCATTTCCAAGTGAGGAGAGATGCACAACTGAAACATGTTAGGAGCCTTTGAATGACAATGCAGGGAATCAGGAACGTGAAGCAATGATGCACATTCATGCAAGACTAATCCAGAAAAGTGGCACTTATCGACCTCCTTGTATTAACCCCTTGTTCACAGCATGGAAAATCTGCAGAGTGGTAACATACTCCAGAGCAATTGGATGACTGAACTAACTTCAGAAGCATGTTAGAATCGTGGCACTGGCAAATTCACAGAAGCCTCAGGCTCCCTTTAAATAATCTCAGTTCCTGACTAAACATTTTCCCTCATATTTATTCCAAAGAATGTGGTATTAGAGTGCAGTGAATGAGAATCCTAGCATCTGGGCTGAAAGCTGGGGGGGTCTAGAATAAGGGGTCACAGTCTCAGAATATGAGGTGGATCATTTAGAACGAGGTGAGGAGAAACTTCTTCACTCAGAGGGTGGTGAACCTGTGGAATTCTCTACCACAGAGGGCTGTGGAGGCCAAGTCACAGAATATATTTAAGAAGGAATTAGATAGATTTCTGGATCCTAAAGGTGCCAAGGGGTAAGGGGAGAGTGTGAGAGTACGGCGTTGAGATAGAGCATCAGCCATGATCATACTGAATGGCAGAGTGGGCTCAAAGGGCCAACTGACCTACTCCTGCTCCTGTTTTCTATGTTTATATGTTTCTATCCAAGCACCTGGCCAAAGCAATCTCATAACAGTCAGTCATGTAAAGGGGGTGGTGGGGAAGGCATAGCTCAAAACGAACCCTGCACTGGCCTGGGTTTTTGGGGCGATTAGTTTCTGACACTGGTATAAAGCCCCTGAACCCACATTCCCTGACGAGTCTTTGACAGAAATGGGGCCTTTGGAGGCTGATGGTGACTCATGTTTGTTTCTCATTGATGCTGCAGAGAGGAGAACATCAGGAGGGTGGAACCTGGATTTATTGCTGCTGCATCATCACATACAGGCGGGAGAGAAGGAGGAGATTTTGATGAAGGCACCAGCCTCACCAAAGGGAGCTAAGCCCTCAAGACCAAGGGGCAGTGGGAGCCCCTCCGGATGCAGAGAATGACGCTCACAGAGACGTCATGTGCAGCTGGCTCGCAAAACCCAGGCTGTACAGAACTGGCATGTCTTATCTGCAGATGAGCGAGAGACACCTTCGCCAACGCCCCCACATGTCCAGGGATCTGGTGACTCACATTTACCACATTCACGGGGACTGGGAAGGCATCCGTTGCCGGTGGCTGTAGAAGTAATGGCCACGCTGCATTCCTACACTAGTGGCTCCTTCCAGGGCTCCACTGGGGACCTCTGCAGGATCTCTCAGACATCCCTGCACAAATGCATATGTGAGGTCACAAATGCCCTTTTTGCCAAGGCCCAAAATTACATCAACTTCAACAGAGAACAAGCAAGCCAGGACACAAGAGCACTGGACTTTGCTGAGATTGCCTGATTCCCACAGGTGCAGGATGTCATTGACTGCACTTATGTGGCTATAAAAGCTCCCTGACAACAGGCACTACAATACATAAACCGGAAAGACTACCACTCGTTCAATGTACAGCTGGTCTGTGACCATAAGAAACTGATCATGCAGGTTTGTGCCAGGTACCCAGGAAGCATCCATGATTCGATCACAGATCCCGGACAACTTCGAGGAACCACACAGGATTGAGGGTTGGCTCCTCGGTGCCAAAGGGTACCCACAAAGGATGTGGCTGATGACACCCATGCACACTATGGGGATCTTAAAGGTGCGATTCCAATGCCTAAACAGATGTGGTGGAGCACTCCAATACAAACCCCAGCGGGTCTCACAGATCATCATGGCTTGCTGCGCTCTGTACAACCCGGCACTGCAAAGGTGGGGAGGACTTGCCAAGTGCCGACATGGAGGAGCTGCATGTGTCCTCCGATGAGGAGGACTTCGAAGGCTTTGAGGCCGTAGCACAGGCCATACAAGGCAGGTGTGCATGTGACGCCCTCATGGTTACCAGAGTCCACCATGAGGATGATGAGTTGTAGTGAGTATCCCCTTGGACAAGTGCCCTCCGTCATGGGCCAGCATGAGCACCAGCATTGCTATTCCTCTCATTTCACCCATGCACTTCAATATGGGAATGAATAGTTAAGTATCAGGCTCACATTGTCCTGATCCTTTGAGGGAAGATGAAGCCTCGGGAGCATGTGTCCTTGCTGAGATGCTAACTGGAGGAGGGAGTTCCAGCATCAGACGTTAGAAGGTATTGTCTCTTCAAGCGTCTCTCCAGCATCCCGGTCGCAACAGCCAGGAGCTGTTCCACTACCCTCAGTGGGTTTGCAGCTGTCTGTCTTCAGTGTGACAAAGCTCCTCAAGGAGATCCTTCTCCAGCAACAGGACAACGCATTCTGTGTAACCTCAATGGCGACACTGATAGGTGACACTTGGGCCAAGGCAGCCGAGGACGCTCCATGGGTGTGCATCTAATCAGAGGTGACTCAGTTCTCTGTGTCGCCTTCTTCTCTAACACATTAACATCTGACACTGTCTGTTAGGGATGCTGACCTGCTTTTGTCCTCACCTTACTATGCATGTGGACCACCCGAGAACGACGACATTCAGCCACTTGCGTGGCAGACGTTAAAATGCCTCCTCTTTAAGATACACATTGTGCCTTCATGACCAGCCCTGGCCCTTGCAAACTCCAAAATACTCAGACACCATGAAACCCTCAAGGTCATGAGTCATTGTTAATACAGAGCACATCTCAGCTCCAGTACATCTATGCTGCTATCCCATTGCTGCCCTCAACATTGTCTAAAGCTACAATGTGTACTTTACGGAGCATGCTTAAATGCTCTATTGTTCACTAGAAATCACCGTTTTCAATTAGCATCACTCGTGCAAGAGCACCACCCTGGGATAGGCAGTCAGCAGCACCTGGAGGAGAGTGTGAGAGGAGGGCTCTGGTATAGACAGTCAGCAGCACCTAGAGGAGAGTGCGAGAGAAGGACCCTGGGACAGGCGGTCAGCAGCACCTAGAGGAGAGTTCAAGGGGAGGACTCTGGGATAGGCAGTAAGCAACACCTAGAGGAGAGTGCAAGAGGAGGACTCTGGAACAGGCAGTCAGCGGCAGGTAGAGGAGAGTGTGAGAGGAGGACTCTGGGACAGGCAGTCAGCAGCAGCTAGAGAAGAGTGCAAGAGGAGGACCCTGGAACAAGCAGTCACAGCAGCTAGAGGAGAGTGTGAGAGGAGTGTCCTCTGCAGTCACTGTTGCCAA
This sequence comes from Carcharodon carcharias, assembly GCF_017639515.1. NCBI lineage: Eukaryota > Metazoa > Chordata > Chondrichthyes > Lamniformes > Lamnidae > Carcharodon > Carcharodon carcharias. The sequence continues at coordinate 49,531,582 of NC_054481.1, forward strand.
GTGAAAAAAATGAGTGACATCACAGGAAAACATTAACTCCATTGGTTGGTAAGTAACTGCTAGTTTGAACTACCCATTCTAAGTTGATTTCAGATTAAGGGTGACTACTGGGGCCCAGAATCAGAGGCCTAACACTTCAGCTTCAACTCAGCAGAGAGAGTGAGTTCCAGTTGATTTTGAAAAGTGTATTTTGAATCTCTATTCTAACTTGCTTTCAGATTAAAGGTAAATAGGAGAAATATTTTACAGATTGATAAACTAAAGACCAGTAGGAAATTTAAAAACGAATTAAATAAAATAGAGATGCAGGGCCAGGCAATGTGTTGTAGCTGCATGATGTGGGAGCTGGTGGACCCCATTGTGATTCCTATTGACCACATCCATAGAAAATGTTGGCTGCTCAAGGAACTCCGGCTCAGAGTTGATGAGCTGAAGTCTGAGCTTCGGACACTGCACCACATCAGTGGGGGGGAGAGTTACTTGGACTCTGTGTTTCAGGAGACAGAAAAGATTAACTATCTTAAATTCAGCCAGTTGTCAGGGACAGGAGGGTGTGACAGTGAGTGAGGCAAGTAGAGGGATCCAGGAAATAGCACTGCAGGAGCCTAGCCCTTGCCCTTATCCAACAGGTTCAAGGTCCTTGCTCCCTGTGTGGGCAAGAGCGGGGACTGTAGGGAGGATGAGCAAACTGACCACAGCACCGTGGTACAGGGAGCCATTCAGGTGGGAGGAGAAAAGAGAAATGTAGTTGTAATCAGGGATAGTATAGTTAGGGGAATAGATACTGTTCTCTGTAGCCAGGATTGAGGGTCCTGAAGGCTGTGCTGCCTACCTGGTGCCAGGGTTAAGGATATCTCATCTGGGCTGCAGAGGAACTTAGAGTGGGAGGGGAAAAATCCAGTTGTCCTGGTCCATGTAGGTACCAACGATGTAGATAGAAGAAGGAAAGAGGTTCTGCTGAAGGAATACAAGCAGCCAGGGGCTAAATCAAAAAGCAGAACCAAAAAGGTAATAATCTTCAGATTACTACCTGAGCCACAAGCTAATTGGCACAGGGTCAATAAGATTAAAGAGGTAAATGCATGGCTCAAAGATTGGTGTGAGAGAAGTGGGTTCGAATTCATGGGACATTGGCACCAGTACTGGGAAAAGAGTGAGCTACTCCGTTTGTACGGGCTCCACTTGAATTATGCTGGGACCAACGTCCTGATGAATTGCATAACTAGGGTTGTAGATAGGGCTTTAAACTAAATAGTGGTGGGGGGGGGGAGGGTTCAGTTGCATAGAAATATAAAAAATCAAAGTTTAAGGAGAGGGTAAGAGTGCAGGTTAGTGATGAGGCTGATTGCTATCAAAAAGTGAAAGGAAGGGACAGAGTGTGTGAACGCCATATTGCACCAAAGAATCTTATAAGAGTAGGAAAAATTGACAATCGGGCAAACTTAAAGGCTTTGTATCTAAATGCACGTAGCATTCGGAATAAAACTAATGAGTTAACAGCACAAATAGAGATAAATAGGTATGATTTGGTGGCGATTACTGAGACATGGTTACAGGAAGAACAGGTTTGGGAGTTGAATATCCAAGGGTACTCAGTGTTTCGGAAGGATAGGCAGGAAGGAAAAGGAGGTGGTGTAGCTTTGTTAGTAAAGGAAGAGATCAGTGCTATAGTGAGGAATGAAATAGGCACTGGAGAGCAAGACGTAGTCAGTCTGGGTAGAAATAAGAAATAGCAAGGGAAAGAAGTCCCTGGTGGGAGTAATCTATAGATCCCCAAACAGGAGTTTAGCAGTAGGGCACAGTATAACCCAGGAAATACTGGGAGCATTTAAGAAAGGCACACCAATAATCATGGGTGATTTTAATATGCATATAGACTGGACTAATCAAATTGGCAAGGGTAGCCTCGAGGGAGAGTTCATAAAGTGTATTAGAGATTGTTTCTTGGAGCAATATGTTGTGGAACCAACCAGGGAACATGCTATTCTGGATTTGGTTTTGTGTAATGAGATGGGATTAATTAATGATCTCATAGTAAAGGATCCTCTAGGGAAGAGTGATCATAGCATGCTAGAATTTCAAGTTCAGTTTGAGAGCGAGAAACTTGAGTCCCACACTAGTGTTCTGGAGTTAAACAAAGGTAACTACATAAGTATGAGGGCAGATTTGGTCCTAGTGGACTGGGCAGGAAGACTACAAGGTAGGACAGTTGATGAACAGTGGCAGATATTTAAGGAGATACTCAATTCCTCCCAAGTAAAATATATCCCAATGAGGAAGAAAGATGGTAAGAGGGGGGAAAAGCATCCATAGCTAAGCAAGGAAGTTAAAGATAACTTAAAGGCAAAAACTAAGACATACCAAATTGCAAAGGTCAGTGGCAAGCTGGAAGATTTGGAAACTTTTAAAGATCAACAAAGGGTTACTAAAAAAAATAATAAAAAGAGCAAAGGTAAATTATGAAAGAAAACTAGCACAAAATGTAAAAACCGATAGCAAAAGCTTCTACAAGTATATAAAAAGAGAGTAGCTAAAATGAATGTTGGTCCCTTGGAGGACGGGACTGGGGAGTTAATAGTGGGAAATGCAGAAATGGCAGTGATGCTTAATCAATATTTTGCCTCAGTTTTCACAGTGAAGGACACTAGTACCATCCCAATAGTAACAGGTAGTGCAGAGGATATAGAGAAGGAGGAACTTAGGATAATCACCATCACTAGAGAAAAAGTACTGAGCAAACTATTGGGATTAAAGGGTGACAAGTCCCCAGGACCTGATGGCCTACATCACAGGGTCTTAAAGGAAGTGGCAGCAGAGATAGTGGATGCATTGGCTGTAATATTCCAAAATACCCTGGATTCTGGAAAAGTTCCAGTGGATTGGAAAAATGCTCATATAATGCCCTTATTCAAAAAGTTGGGGAATTGTCGGGGGTGGGGGGTGGTGGGGAGGCAGAAAGTAGGAAACTATGGACCAGTTAGTTTAACGTCTGTCATTGGGAAATTGTTGGAATCCATTATTAAGGGAGTAGTAATGGGGCATTTGGAAAGTCAAAATGCAATCCATCAGAGTCAGCATGGTTTATGAAGAGTAAATCGTGTTTGACTAATTTGCTAGAGTTCTATGAAGATGTGACAAGCAAAGAGGATAATGGGGATCCTGTAGATGTAGTATATCTGGACTTCCAGAAGGCCTTTGATAAGGTGACGCACAAAAGATTAATACACAAGATAAGATCACATAGTAGCTTAGAAAGAGGATTGGCTAATGAACAGAAAGCAGAGAGTTGGGATATATGGGTCTTTATCTGGATAGCAAGCTGTAACTAGTGGGATGCCACAGGCTTCGGTCCTTGGGCCCCAACTATTTACAATCTATATTAATGACTTGGATTCAGAGATAGGAGGTACTGTAGCTAAATTTGTAGATGATGCCAAAATAGGTGAGAAAATAAGTTGCAATGAAGAAATAAGAAATTTACAAACGGATATGGACAGGTTAGGTGAATGGGCCAAAATTTGGCAGATGGAGTTTAATGTGGGTAAGTATGAGGTTATCCATTTTGGCCAGAAGAATTACAAGGTGGCTTATTATTTAAATGGATAGAAACTTCAGAATGCTTCAATGCAGAGGGATCTGGGTGTCCTTATGCGTGAATCACTGAAAGCTAGTATGCAGGTACAGCAGGTAATAAGGAAGGCAAATGGAATTTTGGCATTTATTGCTAAAGGAATAGAGTATAAAAATGTTGTTGCAACTGTACAAGGCATTGGTGAGACCGCACCTGGAGTACTGTGCATAGTTTTGGTCCCCTTACTTAAAGAATGATGTAGTTGCACTGGAGGCAGGTCAGAGGAGGTTTACTAGATTGATTCCAGAGATGCGGGACTTGCCTTATGAGAAGAGATTGAACAGTTTAGGCCTATACTCACTAGAGTTTAGAAGGATGAGAGGTCATCTAATTGAGGTATATGTGATGCTAAAGTGGATAGACAAAGTAGACATGGAGTGGATGTTTCCCCTTGTGGGACATTCTAGTATGAGAGGCCATAGTTTTAGGCTAAGGAGTGGCAGATTTGAATCAGAGGTGAGGAGGAATTGCTTTTCTCAAAGGGTCGTGAATCTGTGGAATTCACTACCTCAGAATGCAGTGGATGCAGGGACGCTGAATAAATTTAAGGAGGAGATAGACAGATTTTTAATTAATAATGGGTTGAAAGGTTATGGGGAGAGGGACGCAAGTTGGAGTTAAGGCCGAAATGAGATCAGCCATGATCGTAATGAATGGCGGGGCAGGCTCGAGGGGCTGAATTACCCACTCCTGCTCCTAGTTCTTATGTTTTTATGTCTTGGCGAGTGTTTAGGTGATGGAGCAGACAGTGCTGTATCCCAACATTGTGATGAGAGCCTTGTGGCTGCAGTACAGACAATTAGAGGCTGAGAAACGCTCAAGGTTGTAGGATCGAGCACCAGGGAGATAATGTGGCTGAAAGGGGCAGAGCTTCAGCACCTTGAGGTGACAAGGTGCTCCCACTTATTGGTGAGCTTAGCAGATGTACACTCAAAAGTCGGAAATATGGTTGGCAGACAGGAGCGCGCACAAGTTCTGAGTATGGGCTTAGAGCATGAAAACCCTACCAGATGACAGAGACACATGGAGCTACACAATATATGACCCTTCTCCATGCATGAACCCATCTCTCCTCATACACTACACCTTCACCTTTGAAGAATGCAGACGAGATAGGAGAACACCTCTGCCTCAATCTTACACAGCCAAGAATAAACATGTCATGGCCCTGCAAAGCAGGTGAATAAGATTCCTTCCAGAAGCACGGTGTTAAGAAATAGAGGTAGTTTAAGTAAGTTATATTGGTATTTGTAGCTGTTAGGAATGAGTTTTAGCTTTAATGTTTAAGTTTGATTTGTATTTCTGTATCTGTGTTCACACAAGTTCAAATTGAGTTTTAGTTTCACTTTTAAAAGGTGTCTGCATTTCTAATGAAGTTATTTTTAATCACTGTTGCAGCTAAGGTAAACAAACATGAATGGAAGAATTAGGCAGTTGCCTAGCAAGAGGGGTCCAGAGAGGCAAGTCCCTCCCACAGATACACACAAAAACCAAGGGCTGAATTTTTCGTTGAGTGGGCGGGTGCATGTCTGACCCGCTCAAGCGTAAAATGACACGCAATGATGTAGAGCAGATGTCCTGACGTCATCGCGCACTCACATGATATTTCAATCGGCAGGCGTATGCTGGAGTTGGCAGTGCGCCTTCTGACAATTACCAGGCCTATTAAGGCTATTAAAATATTAATTGAATTCAATTTTTTGCTGCCTGCCCAGCTTTACAGTTGGTGGGCAGGCGAATCAGCCAGGTGGCCTTTAGATTTTTTATGACACCTCACCCAGGGGCAGGCTGAGGTTTCCAACAAGAATTAAAAATTTTTTCAACTGTTGAAATGTAATTTATAATATATCCCTGCTCATGTGACAGAGTCACATGAGAGGGCATGTTTTTAATATTTGTAAGTTTCTTATTTTTGACTTTAAAAATCTTCAGCTCCCTGAGGCGCCCAGGCCTGCCCACCGTGCCCACCCGACGAGGTAAACAGCAGCTTTAAATTTCAGTTTGAAGCCAGGATCCCAGAGAGACTGGACACTGGAAGAGGGAGCTGGAGATTTCCCAAAAGAACCAAAAGGTCCAAAGACCAAAGGAGCGAAACAGAAACAGGGGGAAGTCTCAAACAGACCTTCTAGTCAAAGAAGGACAGGAACCTGGAAAAGGTCCTGTTAAGTGAAGTTTAGAGTGACGGGCAGAGAGAAAGGCTCCAAGCTTCAGAATTAAAGAGACAAAAGCTGCAGAAAACAGATTTAAAGTGAGAACAGCTTGCAGGTGGCAAGAAGGTCCAAAAAGGTAACTGAAGATCTGTAACTCTTGACTATGGGCACGTGAAGCAGTGTGTACTGTTGACGGCTGAGTCAGTGAGGGAGAGTGTGTGGAAGACACCTTGAATGCATGTGGTGACCCAAGGAGTGGAACATTAGAAGGACAGTTCGAAACCCTGGAGGTGAACCTTTGCGGAAGGCGTCTGAGAGAGAGCATCAGCTTGGGAGAAGATTCCAAGGTGAGGTCTTGGAGAGTGGTGGTTGGAAACCCTCGTGTGAAAGATAGAGTCGAGTGAGACTGGTTGGCTGATGGTGTGACAAGCATCCTGGGGGAAGTTGAGGAGAGATCCATAGCATCTGGTTGAGGTGGCATCTGCCACTTGGTCTCGGAGTGTAGTGTGCCTGACCACAGGGTGCCTACTAGTACATGGATAGTGTACTTACTGTGGACATTAGAGTATAAGGTAACTTCTATAATTTGTGTTATCCTTCCAAACCTGTACATATCTGTAAAGATATAGTTGTGTGTGAAGGAGTGTTGTAATATAGTTCATCTTTTCTTGTTTAGTAAATGTTTTATTCTTTTACTAAAAGTTCATCAGCTGACTCCTGTGACTCTGTTCAGTAGCTAATCTCCATATATCTAATCAAACAAATAAAAGTTAGGATCAGGTTTTTCCAGGGGTAACCTCAGCTGGGATCATAACAACAGTTAACATTAAGGTTGAGGCATCACTGATGTCGAGAATGACCTGGAAAAGGGGCACCTACTGTGATGATACGGAAGCACACCACATAGACGAGAGGTCCATGATAATGACACCTGCGGTAAGCGGAGGGAGGCACCATGGTGTTACACTGATTGACAACAGCACAGCTCATCGTAAAAAGGAGGTATACACAAGAGAAGGTGTGAAATGGGTGCAATTCTATTGATATTTGTGAACATATACATGTTGTGAACACCCATGCCACCATCGTGCTCCTAAATTTTCTTGGATCTAACCCTGCCTTTATATCCGGATGCTTCCAAACATCTGCAGCAGAGGTAGCCTGCTGACTGCTACACCTTGTTATCTGTGATGACTTTGGCGGACATCCTCTGTAGGGCCGAGACCTGGAGGGCCCCAGCCTGCTTTGGGTGTCCTGCTATGGGGCAGTTGCACCACCCTTGGCCTGTGGAGCTGCAGCTGATTGCATGACAGGAAGAGGGAATTGGGATCAGCTGGACACCCCTGGGTGGATGGCCCCAGGGTGTCCAGCTGCTCCCGTTGGGTGCCTGAGGGCCCCTGGGTGACCCCTTGAAGAGGACGGGCAGCTGGAATGAGAATAAGATGCCCTGCCCCCTCTCGTGTAGCCACTGATGAATGCCACCAATGCTTGCAGCAATGGAGTACTTCATCTGCAGAAGTGTAGGACCTATGTCACGATGGTGCTATCATCTCGGACTGAACATGGGCAGACTCCTCCATCGTTGGTTTCAATTTGAGAAGTGCAGCTGGCATCCCTTCCTGATATTCCCATGATTGTCATTGTAGCTCCACTAACTGATTTAGGACCAAGTCTGGAGGCTTGTCACCTGACTCAAACTCGGCAGAATCATGGCCCCCAGCAATCCTCTGAATGTCCCTGCCTTTGTCTGCTGTGGACCAGATGGTGTGCTGTGCTCACCACATTGTGACCCGGAGACTGCCCTGGAACTAGGTCCCACCGAGGTGTATGTCTCTGCACTGGTGAAGGGTGAGCGCTGTGGTGAATCTTCAACTGTGCTATCCTCAGGTTCTTCATTTGAGTTGTTGTCAGAGCTCGAGCTAAGGGCCTGGCTAATTGAGGGCCTCAGGTGCTTGGCAGAGGTGCCTGTGAAAGTAGAGATAATTAGTGCATGGCAGGCAGCTGTAAAACAGGACAATGCACTCACAGTTTGGTTATCTGAGGGATGAGCTGGTGCAAGGTCCTCATGTAGGTGTTTGCCGCTGATCTCACTGTCGCCACAGGCACAGTCTGCCTCCTCTCCGGCAGCTCGATGGCTCTGCTCTTGAAGGCAGTGACGGCGTCGAGTTCTGGCATTTCCCCCCCCACCGCTCTGGGACCTCACCCTGCGATTGTGTGTGAGCTTGTCCTGTGTAAAGGCAGTTGGAGAGTGAGAGCAGGACGCATGCCAGGACAAATGATGAGGATGCCAGGTATGTGTAGGTGACGAGTGAAGCCATGGACAGGATGAAGACGCAAGTTCCAGAGGAGATGAGCCCAGATGGAGGTGTGTTTGAGAGTGAGTGGTGATGTCCCTTGAGCTGGCAGTGTGTGATATCCCTGTGAATGTGTGATGGGCTTATGAGAGTGGGAGTTGAGAGTGATCAGGTGGTTGACTTACCCTGGCAGAATGGATGAGATCATTCATCCTCTTTCTGCACTGGACGGCTGACGTCCTCTGTGCAGCATTAGCACTGACCACCACTGCCATCGCCTCCCAAGTTGGATTGGTGGGGTTTGTGGAGTTCCTTCAGCCATCACAGGGGTAGAGGACATTGCACTGGGCCTCCACAGCAAGCTGCAGGTTCCAGTGAGGAGTCAGTAAAGCTGCAGGCTGCTGTCGTCTCGACTTTCTGGGCCATGTTTTCAGTGGAGCAGTCCTGAGCTGCATGCATTGAGAACGCTGTGCACGGCTACCGTTTAAATATAGTGCCCAGAGTGAGGAATTGGTGAGCTCACGGCAGGGCAGGCGAATCAGAGGCCAACTGCCCACGATCTGGTGTATTTCCCGTGCGTGCATAATTCATGCGGCAGGAGGTGGATGATACGGTGCAGAAACCCGCCAATGGGTAAACACTGCTTTTCACACCCGCTGCCACATTTAGTGCACTGAGAGGAAAATCCTGCTCAATGTCTTGGAAACTTTACAGTCACATTGTAGGAAAGAGAGGGGAGGAGAGGCTAGGTATTTCTGGGCAAGTGAGCTGAGATGGACTGAGTAGCAATTTTCTTGCAATAACTTGTATTTATTTACTGGTAGCATGTGTGACATGGAAAAACATCCCAAAGTGTTTCGCCTAGAGTGCAATCGAACAAAAATTGGCATGGAGACATAGTCATTAAGACAGATGACCAAACATTTGGTCAAAGAGGTAGGTTTTAAGGAGCATTTAAAAGGAAGAAAGAGGGGCAGAGAAGTTTAGGGAGGGAATTCCAGAGATGAGGAAAGTGGGGCTTGTGCAAAAGCCCAGGGCCAGAATTTTCCCGTTGACATGTGGGGGCCGGACCCACACACATGCGCATAAAAAGACGCGCGGTGACATCGGGCGAGGGTCCCGACGTCACCACGCGCCATCACGATATTTCGTTGGGTAGGCGTGCGATGATATCTGATGCATGCCCGCCATTTAATTAAAAGGCCACGTAAGGCTCTTGATGTGCCAATCAACTGCGATTTTACGGCGCCCGTGCAATCGTTGAGTCAGCGCATGGACGCATGGGGCAGGTGGGTAGGAGACATTTGTATAAACCTCCTCCACGGGCGGCTTAAGAGGGCTCAGTGGAGTCGCCAGTGTGCTCTGTCAAATATTGACTTTTCAAAATTACTGATACTTGCCTGTGTGATCTGCAATACTTCAAAGCACATCCCAGCTGTTTGGTCTGGACACTCAACCTTCAGGTCAGCACTCTGCTGTGAGGAGTCTTTTTTGGACCTGCAGGTTTCAGGAAGCCTTCCCTTAGTCTGGGAATGGGAGCTGAATTTTGCACTGGAGGCATTTCCTCTGAGGTGGAAGGGAGGGCTAGAAGGGGGAGGAGGCCAGGAGTGCACATTCAGCCTCCAGGGGAGCCACCTTTGGGAGGACGGGCGCAGGCACAAGGGGTGCAGGGCCAAGAGGTAGTCCAAGGTGGAAGGGGCTGCAGAAGATGCCACTATCCTGCTGCCAGGGTATACAGGCGATGAAGCACCTACCTCAATATGTCTGAGGTCCAGTGCCGAAGGAGGCTCCGTCTCTCAAGGGAGACAGTCAACTATATCTGTAGGGTGATAGGGCCTGAGATCTCCGCTAACTGTGTGGGTGGACACCCCATGCCAGTGGCTCTAAAGGTCACAGCTGCCCTCAACTTTTATGCCTCTGGCTCCTTCCAAGGGTCGGTGGGTGATCTTTGCAGTGTCTCCCAGTCAGCTGTCCACACTTGTGTCAAGCAGGTGACAGATGCTCTGTTCAGGCATGCATTGACCTTCATCCACTACCTTCGGGACCAGGTAAGCCAAACACAGCGAGCCAGATGCTTCTCAGCCATTGCTGGCTTCCCCTGCGTTCAGGGTGATATAGACTGTACACATGTGGCCATCGAGGCGCCAGCAGGTGAGCCCGGTGCCTTCGTCAACAGGAAGGGCTTCTACTCCATGAACGTGCAGATAGTGTGTGATCACAGGATGCTGATTCTGCAAGTCTGTGCAAGGTACCCGGGCAGCTCCCACGACGCCTACAACCTCAGACACTCCCTGGTGCCGGGGCTCTTCAGTGTTCCAGCCCGGCTGGATGGATGACTGCTGGGTGCAAGGGCTAGCCCCTCAGAAGATGGCTCATGACACCTCTCCGCCATCCAAGAACAGAAGCTGAGCAGCTGTACAATAGGAGCCACGCCTGCACAAGGGCTGTGGTGGAGAGAGCCATCGATCTTCGCAAGGTGCGCTTCCAATGCCTGGACTACTCAGGGGGCACACTCCAGTACCCCCCAGATCGTGTTTCACTGATAGTGGTTGCATGCTGCACTCTCCACAATCTTGCACTGGAAATGGGGGGCGCTGTGGACAGCGAAGATGTAGTCGCAGTGGCTGCGGCTGCACATGATGAGTCCAGCAGTGAGTCCGAGGATGAACACGCACAGGGAAATGCTGAGGGGGTAGACGCTGACCTGGGCATACTGCAGGGAGGCAGGGACATCTGGGAGGCTTTAATCCAATGAACCTTCAGCTAGCACACCACATATGGACCACCAGGACAAGCCTGGGCTGCAGGCTCCATATTTGATACCTAAGTGCAAATCTGCCTGGACAGGAACAGTAACTAAGGGCCTTGTTAATAAAGCTGAATGTCCCACAAATCACTCATAACATTATTGGGGTAACCATCCACCTGCAGAAGAAAAGAGGTACCCTCAGCCATAGTGACATGTCTGACTTTAATATTACAAACAAAGGAACTTAAAAAAACAAATAACAAAGGTGTTAAAAATCAAACCAACTCATAAAGACCTCATTGCAGGCCAACACAAAAGCACCAGTGATAAACCCCTGGTGTGCCTAAGGTGCCTTATGTTTATGTTTTCAGGTGCTACGTCTTGGTGCTGGCCCCTTGCTGGGAGTGGCATCTGAGACAGCCTGCTGACTCTGCTGTCCTGTTGGCCTCGATGACCTTGGCGACCGTCCTCTGGCCCATGGAGCATGTGCTGGCCCCGCCTGTGGGAGAGATGCCAGTTCCACAGCTGGCATCTCCCCAGTTGTTGCAGCCTCACCAGATGCAACGGCCATTGGCAGAGGAGTGGAGGAGTTGCCACCCTCATCCAGAGCACCCTGAGAGGTGCCTGCAGAGACGACAGGCAGCTGCTGTGCCAAAGTGAGGTCACTTTGGACCTCCCTGCTCACAGTGGATGGAATGGGCACTGAGCTGGGAAACCTGGTGTCCAGACCATCTCCCACACTGGCATTGACCAGTTGAGGTCAATGCCAATGTGAGGGCTTGCTGGTCCAAGCGCATCCCCAGGAAGTCCTGATTGGTCCCCTGGAGGATCCTCTCCACGAGGATCGCCGCTCTCTCCATGGTGGACTCATGGCGTTCGGCCATGAGGTTCATTGCATCGGCGATAGTCCGCATAGGCTCCTCCACCACGGACATCAAGCCAAGCATAGCTTCATGTATCTCCACCAAATGTTCCCGCACACCCGGCCACATTTCCTGCGTTTGCTGCGTTGCAGACAACTCCAGAGGCACATCATTAGCCACTTACTGAGCATGTGCCTGGTCCCCTGCAGTCCTCCAACTGCTGGCACCATGGGCACTCTGTCTCTGCCAGCTCCTCCAGCGACTGTGAATTGCCCTCACCACTGTACCCGAGGACACTGGCCGATGTTCAAATTCCCATCGAGGTGCTAGTAGCTGCACTGTGCCTGCCTGGCAGAGATGGTGAGTCCGTGACTTCAGGGCCCTCAGGTGTGAGAGGGGACTTTTGCTGCTCCTCCTTCCGGCCCTGCTCCACTGATGCTAAAAGGAAAAACAAGGACATTGGATCAGTGAACGTGGAGACAATGGGCAGAATTTTCTGGTCGGCGAGCGGGGGCGGGGCCCACGCCAATGTGCATGGTGACATCGGGCGTGCATCCCAATATCACCGCACGTCAGTTAGATTTCCAGTTTGGTGGACACGCAGCCTACTCCGAACTGTCAAAGGCCTATTCAGGTCTGTTAAAAACTAATTAAAATTGTTAAATGAGCTGCGGGCAGGAGAAGAGCCCTGGCGCCTTTGCATTTTTCATGGAACCTCATCCACAGGCGGCATGAGGTTTCATGAAGTTTTTATAAATTAAATAAAGTTTCTCATTAATGTCCCTTGACATGTCCCAGCTCATGTGACACTGTCACATGAGGGGACATGTCTTAAAATATTTTCTTTCCTTTATTTAGTTTTTAGAAAACTTTAACTAATCTCCCTGAGGCACCTCTGCCCCGGGCCTGCTGACACAGAATTCTTGGATGGTTACTGGACTGGAGGAGGTTACAGAGATAGGGATGGACAAGCTATTGAGGGATTTGAAAACAATGAGAAGATTTTTAAAAGCAAAAAACTGCAGATGCTGGAAATCCAAAACAAAAATACCTGGAAAAATTCAGCCGGTCTGACAGCATCTTCAACGCAAACTGGAGGAACAGCACCTCATCTTCCGACTAGGTACCTTATAGCCTTCCGGACTGAATATTGAGTTCAACAATTTTAGATCGTGAACTCTCTCCTCCATCCCCACCCCCTTTCTGATTCCCCCCCCTTTTTTTCCAATAATTTATATAGATTTTTGTTTTCCCACCTACTTCCATTATTTTTAAATGTATTTCCATCCATTGTTTTATCTCTACCTTTTAGCCTTTTTTGGTTCCTTCACCCCACCCCGACTAGGGCTTTCTGTACTTGCTTGTCCAGCTTTCTACCCTTAAAAAGCACATTCCTCAGATAATATCACCACCTTCAACACCTCTTTGTCCTTTTGTCTGCGACATCTTTTGGTTATCTTTTGGATATCTTCAAAATCAGGAAAATTTAAGTAGAACAATTAGCACTAAAACATTTCCATTGGAAATGTGCTAAATATACACATGTCTGTCATTTCATTACCATCTTATAGCAGTTTTCTTATGAGTTACTAGCCTAAATAGCACACTTCTTCTGTAGTCATGCATATCGGAGTTAAATTCTGAAGATCCAATCACATGGGAAGTCCATTCACTGCGGTAATTCATTCCTGCATAATATATATGTGTGTATATAAGCTAACAAATATAGAGCTATCCAGCTCTACTTGTCCCACTTAACCCAGCTTATATTTCACCTCTCTTCTATTTTTACTTAGTTCTGTTGAAGGGTCATTCGGACTTGAAACATTAACTGTGCTCCTCTCCGCAGATGCTGCCAGACCTGCTGAGCTTTTACAGTTATTTTTGTTTTTGTTGTGGAGAAGATTTTTAAAATTGGAGTACCATTTCACACATTCATTTTGTGGAGTTTTCAGCTTATACCTGCTGCATTGTGAAATAAACAGACTATGTTAAAAGAACAAAGACATTTTTTTTAAATAACTTTTGGCTAACAAAATCATTCTTCAACCAGTTAGTTATACCTTAACATTTGTTTAAAATTGGTAGCTAGCACTGAGTTGCGGCTGGTTATTCAATATTGGGTTTCTAACGGTACCTTTGCTGTTTATGAATATCTTTGGATATTGAATTTTCAGCACAAATTCACTGCCAGCTACTTGTTGCTAGAATAAATATATATTTAATAACTTTTCTTCTGCCTGTGTAATACTTGCCAAGCAAGCTCACTTGGTGGAGGCAGCAAGGTTAAGGTGAGACCATGGGCGGAATTTTACATCAGCGGGATTTTACAGTCCTGCTGAAGTCAATGGGCTGAATTTTTCCGTCGGCGAGCTGGGGGTGGGGCCCGCTCACCGACACGTAGATAACGTCGGGAGGAACCCCCGACGTCATCCCGCCCCATTTAAATATTCAGGAAGGCAGGGGAACAGCGAGATCAGCTGTCCGCCCGTCGACCTGTCAATGGCCAATTGAGGCCATTAACAGGATAATGAAGGCAATTAAAGGCCCTGCCCGTCCAACCTTAAGACGGGCTTCTGAAAAAACATGAAACCTCATCCACTGGCGGGATGAGGTTTCATGTCGGGTTTAAATAAGTTTATTGAAGTTTGAGTGAAATTTATTAACATGTCCCAACTCGTGTGACATTGGGGGGACATGTTAATGAATTTTTTTATTTTTCAATTCTTAAATTTGATGAGGCTTTCAGCGATCTGCCTGAGGCAGCACTTAGCCTCAGGGAAATGAGCGCTCTTTCGTGCGCATCCGTGAAAGAGCACACTCTCACATTTGGGGAATCCCCCCCACCCACGCAGGAAGCACATAGCACTTCCCGCCGGGCGTCACAATGGGTGGACCTTAATTGGCCCACCCACTTAAAATGGTGGTGCGGACCGCTTCTCCAGCGGGGATCGGCTCCCTGCCCCCCCGGAGAGTCCCACCCGCCCGACAGGCAGAAAATTCTGCCCAATTAAATTTTGAATAGCTCGCCACAATTTACAGCCCCACCCCCACCGCAACGGGGCCATAAGATTCCACCCAAATTTAGGACTGAAGTCGGGAGAAATGTCTCTGCACGAAAAGTAATCAATGCTTGAATTGATAACTGAGTGGATTTGGGATGAGGAAGGGAGATCTTTAGTCGTTGTGAGCAAGGGTTGGGAGAAGAACTGCAGGGTTTTGCATCTGGGAGGATGAACTGATCTCTCACAGCTGAATGCGTCCTCTGGAATCGCATAGCATTTTCCATAGTATTTGATTTGTGGAGGTTTCTTTGAGCAAATTAAAATTGCTTCCATTCACTTGGTGATTTTTTTTTTCTTGACTTTGTCTGAGTATTTAATAGTTCCCAGAACAGCTGTCACAAAATTCTTCACAGCCTGTTGATTTCAAACATCCAGTTTGGAAATTAGGCATTCTAGGCTGCTAGCGACCGAATTTAAGGCTGCACCTCCCTGATACCAGAGATTGCCTGCTCCATTCAGTATACAGGCACAGTTATGACCCTAGATGCCAGCATTAGACCAGAACCTTACTTTACTGAAACGCCAGCTGCCATGCGTCAGAGTACCAGCTCCCTGTTTCTCTCAGGTCAGAGAAAACTGAAGCCTATGCAGGCACCAGCTTCTGCTCACTAGCATCCAAACGTTTGTAGCATTTTATCACAAGCCGAGACCCTAATGAAGCAGTCAGCTCCTTGCAAATGAATGGCCGAAACATGAAGATTCACTGCTTCTTTAAACTTTGCTTTGCACCATTTGCAGTTCTCCTGATAACTGAAGTGGCGCCAACCTTACATTACTTTGTCCAAATTCAATCTGGGACATGCCACACTTCTGTTAAGCTCCATAAAATCACAATGCGTAAACATAAACTGTGAAGTCCAAGTATGTTCTACTGGGCTTGCCAAAATAGCTGCATAAAACGGAAAATTCTTCCCAAGCTCCTACACATGGAACCCTTGAAGTTAAACTTAGTAAGAACCGGAGTCAGATGCTTCAAAGGATTTTTTTAAAGAAAGTCTTTCCATAAATTACAAGGTTGAATACAAAGCGTTTGACAAACAAAGAGTTCATCCGCCACGGAATTGGATTGAGATCTGGGAGAGCGTTGTTATATAATGTATGCAGAAAACCAGTTATGAATGTGGCCTCATTATAGTGGCAATTACATTTGTGGGTGGGGAGACAAAAGCTTCAATAAAAATTCCAAGCTGTCATTCTGTTTGTGTTAAAATTTGGTTAAACTGTCAGCCAAGAAAAAGGCAGGAGTCAAAGCAAATAGCTCCTCAAAGAATATTTGAGTGCCATCAAACATTTGTCTACGATTTCTGCCCTTATGCCAAATACTACTTTCTTTAACTGGGATCAGAGAGTGAATAAAAGACTTAAGAAAGCCAGGAAACATTGGGGATCTTGGAGGTCACTCATAATTCACAAGCAAACCATTCAATCTGGAATGAATTATATAGTCTTTCCTGTTTCATTTAACAGGAGGGGTTAACAGACTCTAGCACAGGTACGCTATGGGAAATTTCACTTCTTCCATTTTCCAAAGATGACCAAAGCTATTTAGCATACTGATGTCAATTCTGACTGTGCAGTCCAAAGAACTTGGCTCACAACAACCCTTTGACCTTGTGCCAACTTGCTCCCATTTATTTGGGTTGGGGGTCATTGCATATGCACAGCAGGTTTACAGGTGGGATTCCCATTTGCCAATAGGGACCCTGACTGGGTCACCAATGAACATTAGGTGGTGTTCCCACTAAAGCAACTGCAGAGACAACAAAGGACATTAAAGGGTGAGAAGAGGCTTGAATGCAAAATCTGCAATAAAAATTCCAAGCTTTCCTTCTGTTTGTGTTAGAATTTGGTTAAATGTCAACCAGGAAAAAGGCAGGAATCAAAGCTAATAGCTCTTTAAAGGATGGTTGAGTTTTCAGGCTTACGAACGAAAAGCAGTATCTGCTGAAAACATCTGACCTCCATCACCTGATCTCTTCTGAAGCAGAGGAACCAGGAATCTATAAACAGCTGCTGATCTATACCAACAAGCACTTGGCAACAACAGTTAGCATTCTTCTGGCCCAGGATGTAACTGGTTATCAGAATGAGACTTTGTGGAAGGAATGAACAAGTTAAACACCATTCCACCTTAGTGCACCTTAGCAGTATGATAAATTGTGAGTTACATAGTACAGGGCTCCTAAAGACAGTGGAACAGAAAATCAGGGAGGGTGTAGGGCTGCTGAATCACATACAGTGTTTTGCGTTACCAATTTCATTTTCAGTATGTGCTGTGAGCGATGCCACGGGAGCTCCATTTATATTTTGCACATAGATTTTGGGGATGGATACATAACAGAAAATAAGCAACTCATTTCACAACAAAACTAACTCATCCACTCTGGTACCTTTCCATGGTCCCCTTTCCTTACCATGGTCCCATTTCATTCCATTAGCCCCAAGTTTATATCCTTTACATAATAGGCTTTTCTCTAAAGTTCTTCCTCCAATCTTTAACTTTGTTTACCAGAAAATTGCTTTCAAAAGTAATATTTTCACTTTTATCTAAAGCTTGTATTGTCATGAAGATAATTTAATGAGTTAACTTTGATATGTTCACAGGTGTAACTTAAGTGACCTAGACAAGGCCTCTGAAAATCCTGATTTCAGTTTTCCATGGCGTAATCTTCAGGAGTGTAAACTGTCAAGTACCTGTTTAGCCCATCAGCTTTCATCTTTTACCTTCACATCTAATCTGCCCAATTAATCCCTCAAAGGACCAACGGAGTCATCAACAACTTGTATTTATATGGTGTTTTTGACACATAACGACCCAAGGCGATTCAGAGAAGCATTATCGAACAAAGTTTGTCACTGCACATAAGGATATTAGGACAAGTTGGTCAGAGTTGAGTTTTAAGAAGCATCTTGAAGGAGAGAGAGAGGTAGAAGGAAAAAGGTTTAGGCAGAGAACTACAAAGCATAAGGCCTTGGTAGTTGAAGATGCAATTGCTAATTGCTAATGATGGAACAATGGATGTACAAGAGGCAGAATTGGCTTTAACTAGGTGCCAACTTCCAACCTCATATCACTATTATTGTTCACTATCATTTTTCTAAAGCTTAATCTAACAATCTTAAAATTGTCTTTCACTATTGTTAACTTATTTTGTCCCTACTCTCTTGACAATGTATATTTTGGCAATGACAATTTATGCTCATGAAATACCATTTTAAAAGTTATTTTTTTTTGAAGAGGCTCCATATTTAACCACTCAGGCTTCATTTTACCTTTTATCCTAGGCCTATTTACTCATTATTCATCAGCTTAAATTTAAAAATCAACTTTTCTTCTCTATCACAGTTATTACATTGCAATGATTAGTTTTTGCCAGATGTCCTCCACATAGTGATTGGATAATGCCTCAAGGTCACTGCTAAAGGCTGAATCTAATAGTTGTCTTCACAGGTATCCTCTCTAACATGCTGATTTAAGTTTAGTACAATTGAGTGCTTCTTCAGATACCGTTATATGTTTATTACTCATAAACTAAAGTCAATGCAGTTTTCAAAAGGTTCAACGGTTTTGAGATTAAATTTTATCTCAATATTTTCCCACCATCCCGGTCTAATGGTATCTCTTAGTGTTGCTTTAAGTGTAAAAAGCCCTGCTGCATCATGCCACAAATAGGCCCATAATGTTCTCTGAGAAAAGTATTCCTCTGTTAAATTACTGATTTAGTTCATACCAGGATTCTGAGTTACAAGTTGGCTAAGCTGTCAGTGCTGGCGACACTGAAAGATTAGTGGTTAAACCAAAATATTACTTGTGAAACCTCACCCCTCTCTCCTCAGAGTCAACCTTAAAGCCAGTGATTTCCCTTCCAATCCCCTAGTGCCAGCTATAGACAGCATTTCATGGGCAAATTGAAAAGGGAATATATCAAACCCAATAAAGTGAATAGCTGACTATGCCTTAAAAGCAGTTTATAGTTAACAGTAAATAATTGTGAAGCAGGTTTGTATCAACTTACCACAGCCCTTGAATTACTCTGTTCAGAATCTGTCTACGCTTTAGCTAGACATTAACAAACAATCTCTAACAGGAGGAAACGTGCCATCAAAAGGGCCCAAAGAACTTTCTTCTTCCAAAGTTATTTTGTGAAAAGCAGATTTGCTTATGAGAGTTCTGGTACAATTGAGCTGTGTATGGAAAGTGTGTCAAATGGATGGCTGTCCGTTGTTACAAAAATGTTGTGTTTATAACAACTAGCATGACTGTCAAGACACAATAAAAATGTTCCTTTCGAACTAGAGCATATTCTTATCGTAGTTTTCAACAACAAATGGTTGCCATAATTATATCTTTCAGATGTGGTGAGGTTAATGTGTGGGACACTATTTTTAGCACAATCTAGAGATGAGCAGCATAATCCAGCACCAAGGAATTGAGATAAGTGCAGATTCAATTTGGATTTAAATAATTTTTCATCAGTGTATCTAACATTATTTGCAAGGTAGAGGTAGGTTTAAGCTACTGTAATGGGTTCCAGATGCCCTAAATTACAACAGTGACTACACTTCAAAAGTACTTAAAGAATTTCAGGAACATCCTGAGGCTATGAAAGATGCTATATAAATGCAATTCTTTGTTTTTTTCTTTCTCTCAATCTCTCTTTTTTCTTCTTTCTCTCTCACTCAGTTGGCCTAGGAATATGATATGGTAGTTTTTGTTTAAAATTACAGAATTGTGCGCAAATAATACATTCAAATGTTTCTTTTTGACAAAATGATTTAAAATACTACCTTTTGAAACAAAACTAAAACCCTCCCCATTTTATATAAGAAAACACTACCAAGACTCTGGTTAAGAATGGAATAATACATTTTGAAAGAAGTGACTAACAGTGAATACAACCTGTGAAACTTTCTCATACCTGTGCCCTATTAGTTGTTCAGAATCCTTGAAGCAGACTTGTTAAGGTTAAGGATAGGAGGGTGGTTTTCTATGGAACATTCATTTTCTTCAGTACATATTTAATTTGTTACAATGTAAACATTTCACGGGGCGTTCTACTGAACCTTCCCTCCCAAAGGTTATTTTCTGAGAATTTGAACATGAAATTCCAACCAGTACAAATTCCAATTATTGGGATAGTTTTGTTGCTGGACCAGGCACATAATCAAAAACAGGTTGAGTAGTAAATTGGAAACCTTTGAGAGAATTTTATAGCAAGTAAATATATAGGAAGTGTTACAAAAGGTGATCAGGAGTATTGGTGCATGCCGATCCCATTGTTCTCTTTTAGTTCTTAAAAACAATTGATCCTAATATCTCAGGCTTCAGGGAAACTAAATCAGTCTGAATTACAGGCCCGTGGGAAGGGGCTGAGAGATATGAGGTAGCAGAAAAAGAATACAATGATTATTTTGTAACAGAAATTACATGTTTTGATTAAAGCTAGATCTGAAGAATTGGAACACTACAGTCACTTCAGTACATGAATGGGCAGGTGTACAACACCTCCTTATAAGGGGGAAGTCACAGAATCACGTCAGATCCCTCACCCTCGCACCTATGAATCATAATCATAATTAAGGCATACCTTGAAATTAGAGCCAGATCACTCAGATTTGAAGTAAGGAAGCACATAAGGAGTAGTGGAAATTTGGAACACTCTCACCCAAATAGTTGTTGAAGCTGGGGAGCAATTGAAAATGTTAAAGCTGAGATCAATAAGTTTTTCATAGGCAAGAGTTCAAAGGGTCTGGATCCTAAGTGGGCTGAAGGTTTAAGATACAAATCTGCCTTGATCAAATTGATCAACAGAACAGGCAAGAGGGGCTAAATGGCCTACTCCTGCTCCTGAGCTCTTCACACCTGCATTTGCCAATAATTACTGACATTTTTCATGTGTGTGAAAATGATTTTTTGTTGCTGCATTAGTTGCCAACTCTGATTGGAAATATCCCTGGAGACTTTAAAACATGGCCTTCGACCACACTCCCCACCCCACCCCCACCCGTGCTCCCACCATTGGTCACCTGACAAATCCATCCTTGCAGGCCCTCACTTTCCCAAGTCAATTGGAAAAGAAAATGTCTCTTCATTACCTGACAGGACGATTCTTGACTGTCATGATCCTGTTTCCCCATCTGCAACATTTTTATAATTAATAAGCAAAAGATTTTTTTATTCATTCACAGGATGTGGGCTTCGCTGGCTAGACCAATATTTATTGCCCATCCCTAATTGCCCTTGAGAAGGCGGTGGTGAGCTGCCTTCTTGAACCTCTGCAGTCTATGTGGTGTAGGTACACCCACAGTGCTGTTAGGGAGAGAGTTCCAGGATTTTGACCCAGCGACAGTGAAGGAACAGTGATATATTTCCAAGTCAGGATGGTGAATGACTTGGAGGGGAACTTCCAGGTGGTGGTGTTCCCATTTATCTGCTGCCCTTGTCCTTCTAGATGGTATTGGTCATAGGTTTGGAAGGTGCTGTCTAAGGAGCCTTGGTGAATTTGAATGAAAATGAAAAAGAACAATTTTTAAAAATTCTCTTATGATTTTTCTCTTGAGTTTGCTTGCAACAGCACACTGGAGATTAACCCGGAAGGAAAAAACAGTTCGAACCAGTACTCTTATTTCCCAGTTTTACTGGTGATCCATTTTAAGGTATACAGCACCATTTTGGACCAGTATTTCCCAGTTTTACTGGTGTTCTATTTAAAGGTATAAAAGAACAGTTCAGACCAGAATTCTTATTTCCCAGTTTTTACTGCTTTTTCTTTTTGGGAAGCTTTAATTCCAGTAATTCCAGGACAAATTTTGGAGGGTTAGTAAACCCATTCCGAGCCTATAGGAGGTAAGTGTGAGGAGCTAGGCCTGAAATTCAAAACAGTGGTTAACCTGTCCTGTATTGCTAAGCTACAGAGCTTCTGGTCATAACATATTTTACTTATAAATCTGCCATTATGGGATCTGATGTGTGCAATGGACTCACATCACTGAGGGATTGTGAACAGTGGAGGTTTACAATGTTGTCTTGAACAATTTGATCGCTAGTTAGTTTTGACAGTGTTGGAAATGTAATTTTACAGAGCTTAAAATAAAGCCTATACAAATTTAACTAAATGGAATGACTGCACTGCAAATGTACAATGTTTTATTATTTGGTTATTAAGAACTATAAGAATTACAAACAACTCTTAGGCCAGAATTTTTAGTTCAGCGGGCGGGTGTGCGCCCGACCCAACCGAACGTAAAATGTCGTGCGATGACGCGCCCAAGTGTGCCGACATCACTGCACAGTCACGTGAT
Organism: Carcharodon carcharias; assembly: GCF_017639515.1. Lineage (NCBI taxonomy): Eukaryota > Metazoa > Chordata > Chondrichthyes > Lamniformes > Lamnidae > Carcharodon > Carcharodon carcharias. The sequence continues at coordinate 49,553,636 of NC_054481.1, forward strand.
AGTTCAGTCGGAGGGCAAGTACTGGACCCGGTAGTGTGCTCGCCAACAATTAAAAGGCCTACTAAGGTCATTAAGTTATCAATTGTCGTTAATTTTTCACTGCCCGTTCAACCTAACGGTCGGCGGACAGACAGAAAGGCCAAGCGGCCTTTGCATTTTTTTGGAAATCTCATCCGCAGGCAGAATGAGGTTTCCAAAAGCAAATACAAATGAAATAAAAACTTTATTTTTTAATTAAAAACACGCCCCTGCTCATGTTACAGAGTCACATGAGGGGACATGTTTCATTCCATTTTTCTGTGCTTCATCTTCCTGAGGCAGCTCCGTGCTTCAAGGAGATTATTCAACGTTCTCTCGCATGCATGCCTGTCCTCCTAGCCCTGCCCGCACAGGCAACACTTGGCGCTGCCACCCATGTATCACGCTGTTTGGGCCTTACTTGGCCCGCCAGCATGAAATCGCGATGCGCTGTCGATCGCGGGTGGTGGTCGGCTTCCTGACCATCCCCACCCGCCCCCGTCGATCCCGCACACCAAGGGCAAAATTCTGCCCTTAATTCATAAAGAAACAATGGAGAAGAAGCAGGGAAGTGGTATTAATTGGATAGCTCTCTCAGGGAGCCGGCACAGGCACAATGGGCCGAATAGTTCCTTCTGAGCTTTAAGGTTCTAAAATCTAGGCAAGCCATTTCAAGAAGATTATGAGTGGGTTCAAATCCTACTTAGATGTCTTTCTGAAGAAAGATGGGGAAGATGGAAATGGTGAGAGGTTAGAATCAAAGTGAAAAAAAAACAAGTTGGGCCAAATTACTGTTTTATTTCCTGAACAATTCTTATCATTTTATACAACTATTATGTTGGCATGATGTTGCAATGTGGCATTGTACCAGAGTGATACATGCTTTGAGTAGTAGGATTTGGCTTGCACTCATAATTTCAACAGAGCAGAGCTCATCTGAACCTTTACTGGGCGCTTCAGGTACAGGATTACACAGAAAGGAAGGGAATTAGCCAAAGAATGATGCGTACAACGGAAAACTAGCTTTGTTGAGAATTGATTAAGAGCTTTATTTCTTTTTTAAAATACATTACATATAAAACTATTCTATTTTTCACACAGAATTTTCAGTTTTTTCTTAAAACAGAAATATTCTGTCTTAAACTTCAAATGTCACTTCTTATTAAGTGAAGGAAGCACTTTCACTGAATGAGTTCCAAGTGGGAGACGACATGGAGACTAGTTAGAGGTACAACAAGAGCTGCAGAGATCCCACAGGAGCCAGCAGGTACTGTACAGACTGAAATCAATGTGCGCACACACACATCCAGCAAGTGGTTTGGGGGTTTAAATTTTTGTGGTATGAAAGTATTCACGTATGTGTAATTAATTCCACAAAACCACCATCAGTGCTCAAATCTTCTCAAATCTCCTTTCCATTTTAGTCATTGGTGATAACATTTGAAAAATATTATAGTCTTTATCCACTCACAATTTTGTCTTTCTCAAAGATGATCTGTTAATGGTTCTTTTTTCCAAATAAAAAGGAATAAAGGTACATTGGATGAAACTTTTAATGTAATTTTGTGTTAACTATAGGACTTCACACAACAGCTAACTGTGATCGTTCTACACACTGTACTAGGGAAATGCTTTAGCAGCTTAACAGGGTGGGGAGGGGATGTGGGGGGGTTGTGGGGGAAAGCCTGCAATATGTGACAGGAGCCCAGCCCCAGATGGAGAATAGAAATTGGCAGACAATCAAGTGTCCGCAAACTCTGGTCTTACACATATGGTACAATAGCCTAGTCCAATACAAATAACAAACGACATATTATGTAGCTTTGTTCACCCAGAAAAGAGGATGGAATACACTCAACAAAAGAAGCTGTCTAATGACAGCTTCTTTTGTTGTATCTTATGTACAGTTGTGTTTCACAACTGTACATAAGATATTGTCCTGTGAAAATTCTTGTGAATAATTAGGATGGAAGGCAATGGGTGGGATTAATGGGGGTCCAGTTATAATTTTTTTAAACATATTTTTGAGGGCATGGCTCTTTTTAAAGGTATTTCTCCTCTTGTTTCCTCATGCTCTCTTTCCAGGGATATTTCTCAAGAGAAGGTAGATGACTAACTTGTTACGTAAGGTTCCTGATTTTCATTCTGTTGACTTCTATGGAGAAGAACATTGGGCAGGGTGTCCAATCTAATATTTGATACTGTCACCCAAGTTAAAATGATCTGCCAATGCGTGTTACATAGAATAACATTCTCATTGTTATAAAACAGCATATGCTCTAATACACCCTGCATGTTACTGAGGGACTGCTTATGGTTCCATAGTACTGTCAATCTGATAATATTCAGTAAACAGAGTAGAACTAGCATTTGACATTTAGGTAAGCCATTGTCCCCGTGTCTCTTTATGTAGGACTTACATTACTCTAAAATTCTCATCCTTGGGCGGAATTTCCCGTGCCCGCTGGTGACGGACATCATGGCGGATGTGATCAGACAATATGGCGGGAAGGCCAAAGACCGGTTTCACAATGTCGTGAAACAAGTTTGCAATCATCCGCTCCACCGTCGCTGAATACACGCCAACGTGTTTCACAACTGTACATAAGCAATGTGCAACTGGCGAGCTGCACTTCACTCGGGACTTTGAGGTTTGCCTACCTAGCTTTGGGCAGCACTTGCAGTCGTCAGCAGCAGGGTTCACAGGCAGCACCACATCACTTTTAGGGGGACTCATGCTTGTCTCTACCTACCAGATCAGCCGTAAGGTTGGAGTGGCTTTTCAAACGCTGCAGGGATAGAGCTTGTTTGGGGAGGGGGGAGAAGTGGTGAGGGCTGTACTGGGGAAGGGTTTATCCCATATGTATGTGGGGGCACATGTTGATCTGTGTCAGAGGTCTCAAGATGGTGAGGGCTGAGGAGGCAGTCTCCAGAGGAGATGAGGGCAAATGGAGATGTGTGGCTATGTGTGAGAGAGTGAGTGGTGACGTCCCTTGAGCTGGCAGTCAGTGAGATGCCAGTGAATGTGTGATGGCCTTGTGAGTGTGTGAGTTTAAAGTGATGAGATGGTTGCCTTACCCTGGCAGCAAGGATGAGATCATTCATCCTCTTTTCTGCACTGGATGGTGAACCTCTTCTATGCAGCATTGGCACTGACCACCACTGCCACTGCCTCTCAAACTCAAGTAGTGAGACTGATGGTCCTATCCGGCCAGAGCGGGGGTGGAGGACATCACAGTGGGCCTCCAAAAGGCATTCCAATGACTGGTCACTGAACTCTTCCTGGCTTTCAGGGTCATGAATCCCTGGAGTAGTCCTGGGCTGCAAGCATTGAGGACTGCTTGGGCAGCTGCAGTTTAGATTTAGCACCTGGACTGAGGAAACGGGCAAGGTGATGGCATGGCGGGCAATTCAGAGGCCACCCACCAGGATTGGGACGATATGGTAGGAAAAGCCATCATTGTGGCCACTGGGTAAAACGTCTTTTTTCCCGCCCACTACCACACTTAGTGCAAACCTGGGATGATTCCACCTCTTGTTTCCAAATCTCTCCATAGCCTCATCCCTCCCTAACTCTGTAACCTTCTACAACCCCACAGCCCTCTGACACCTCTGCACTCCTTGACTTTTAGCCTCTTCCCATCCCCAATTTTCTTCTGTCCCCTGTTGATGGCCTTACCATCAGCTTCCTGGAACCTTAGTTTTTCTTGTGTCAGCCCTCATTCAATGGATAACACCCTCACCTCTGCGTCTGAACGCTGGTGGATTTATGACTCACCTCAAACACTTAAGCGACAAAAAAACTTCTAGGCTGACACTCCAGTGCAGTACTGAGGGAATGCTGCACTGTCAAAGATGCCATCTTTCAGAGAAGACATTCAGCCAAGTCACTGTGCTCAGGTGGATGTAAAAGGTTCTTTGGCACTATTTTAGCAGGAGATCCTCCCTGGTGTCCTGGGCAATACTTAACCCTCAATGAACATCACTGATAAATAGATTACCTAGTCGTTATCACATTGCTGTTTGTGGGATCTTAGTGTGTGCAAATTTGCTGCCATATTTCCCATATTATAACAGTGACTGCGCTTCAAAAGTACATCATTGAGTGTAAAACGCTTTGGAGTGGCCTGAGAGGCACTATACAGTATACACACACACACACACATACACATATCCCTAATTCTCTACCTCTCTTTTCTGTGACGACATTCCTTAAACCCAGCAATTTGACTAACCTTTTGGCAACCTATACTCATATCTTGGATCGGTATCAACTTTTACAGAAAAATCACTCCACTGAAGTGCCTGTGACGTTTTACTACTTTAAAGGTACTATATAAATGCAGTTTGTTGTTAGTGTCCTGAAACCTTTATAGATAATAACTCAGACAAAATGAGAATGAGCAAATACCTCCCAACCACAACTGATATGATGCTTAAATAAATACACTGCTCACACCGACACTAATCCTGGAGCAGAAATGGCATAGCATACTGGCTGGGTTCTCTGGGAGTTAGGAAAGCTGGCAGGTAAAGCAAGGTGAGGACAGTTGGATCCCAGAGTTAAATGCCTTTGCAGTTAACCTGCTGGATGCAGTGCATCACTTCATAAACCACTCCCGCCACCCCCACCCACCCCACCCAGCAATCAGACACACTCCAGCCCTTCCAATCCGCCCCAGACCTCCACCACGAGGCCTATGATCTCCCACCCCTCCCACATCCTGGATCTCCTACCACTACCCCCCAGTCTTCAGACACTTAGGTTAGCCCTGACCTCCATTCTTACTCAACCTAGGGCCTTCAATTCAAAGACTTCCATTCCTTCCTCTCCTCTCCACTCCCTGACTGTGGTCACAGAATCACACAATGCAGAAGAGGCCCTTCGACCCATCGAGTCTGTACTGACACATGAGAAACACCTGACCTACCTACCTAATCCCATTTACCAGCACTTGGCCCATAGCCTTGAATGTTATGAAATGCCAAGTGCTCATCCAGGTACTTTTTAAAGGATGTGAGGCAACCCGCCTCCACCACCCTCCCAGGCAGCGCATTCTAGACCGTCACCACCCTCTGGGTAAAAAGGTTTTTCCTCACATCCCCCCTAAACTTCCTGCCCCTCACCTTGAACTTGTGTCCCCTCATGACTGACCATTCAACTAAGGGGAACAGCTGCTCCCTATCCACCCTGTCCATGCCCTTCATAATCTTGTACACCTTGATCAGGTCGCTCCTCAGTCTTCTCTGCTCCAACGAAAACAACGCAAGTCTATCCAACCTCTCTTCATAACTTAAATGTTTCATCCCAGGCAACATCCTGGTGAATCTCCTCTGCACCCCCTCCAGTGCAATCACATCCCTCCTATAATGTGGCAACCAGAACTGCACACAGTACTCCAGCTGTGGCCTCACCAAAGTTCTATACAACTCCAACATGACCTCCCTACTTTTGTAATCCATGCCTCGATTGATAAAGACAAGTGTCCCATATGCCTTTTTCACCACCCCACTAACATGCCCCTCCTCCTTCAGAGATCTATGGACACACATGCCAAGGTCCCTTTGTTCCTCAGAACTCCCTAGTGTCATGCCATTCAATGAATACTTCTTTGTCAAATTGCTCCTTCCAAACTGTATCACCTCACACTTTTCAGGGTTAAATTCCATCTGCCACTTATCTGCCCATTTGACCATCTCGTCCATATCTTCCTGTAGCCCAAGACACTCAACCTCACTGTTAACCATCTGGCCAATCTTTGTGTCATCTGCAAACTTACTAATCCAACCCCCCACATAGTCATCTATGTTGTTTATATAAATCACAATCGCAGAATCTCTCAGTGCAGAAGAGGCCCTTCGGCCCATTGAGTCTGCACCGACACGTGAGATAAATGACAAACAATAGAGGACCCAGCACAGATCCCTGTGGTACACCACTGGACACGGGCTTCCAGTCACTAAAGCAGCCTTCGGTCATCACCTTCTGTCTCCTACAACTAAGCCAATTTTGAATCCACCTTATCAGATTACCCTGTATTCCATGTGCCTTTGCCTTCTTTATAAGTCTCCCTGTGGGACCTTGTCAAAGGCTTTGCTGAAATCCATGTAAACTACATCAACTACGCTACCCTCATCTACACACCTGGTCACCTCCTCAAAAAATTCAATCAAATTTGTTAGGCATGACCTCCCTCTGGCAAAGCCATGCTGACTATCCCTGATCAAACCCCAGTCCCCCCGCCTAACAGCCGGCCTCATAATCTGGCTTGCAGCTGGAAATGGAAACAAAAGTCTTGATAAGGTCCTGCCATTAAATTGACCAGAACAGGAGGGAAATGTAATCTCAGTTCAACCTCCCCAGCTCCCTCCCACCTTGGAGCAAAAATCTGGCCCTGTGCATCTGTGTATGTTTGTAGGAAATATTTGTGTGCGCGTGTGTGTGTGTGCATGTAAGAGACATTTGGACAATCTTGGTATTGCACAGTTCCAAGGGTTGTTTAGTTCCCCTTTAAGTCTGACCAATCTTCAAGAATTTAAAATTCTAATCCTTGCTTTCAAATCCTCCATGGCCTTGACCCTCCCTATCTCTATGACCTCCTCCTGCCCTATAATTCACTGAGATATCTGCACTCCTTTAATTCTGGCCTTTTGAGCATCCCCAATTTTAACCCCTCCACCGTCGATGGCCATACTTTCAGCTACTGTGGCTCCAAGCTCTGGTATTCTCTCCCTAAACCTCTCCACCTTGTTACTCCATTCTCCTTTTTCACGACGTTCCTTAAAGCCTTTCTATATGATCAAGCTTTTGGTCACATGTCCTAATATTCCCTTTGTGGGATCAATGTCAAATTTTGCCTGACTACATGCCCGCAAAGTGCATTGGGACATTTTACTTCATTAACAGTGGATGTTGTTGTTGCTGAATGTTCAGTCATGGCTCCAATGTGTCCCAGGTTGAGGTCAGCTAACTCAACACAGCCACGACATCAACCCTGGGACCTAGTGTGTATGGCTCAGTGTTGCCTCACCCTTTCAGAGCCATAAAACATTCAACCCCGAGTGTGTTCCTTTGATGTTGTAAGTACCGGGCAACAAAATTCCCTCCTCTTCATGATGATTCACATAGCATTTTACAGCACAGCCACAGACCATTCTGCCCAACCGACCCATGCTGCTGTTTATAAATAACATGAACCTCCTGCCACCCCTCTTCATCTAATCCTATCAGTGTAACCTTCCATTCCTTTCTTCCTTGTGTTTATCTTGTTCCTCTTTAAATGTGTCTATGATATTCACTTCAACCACTCCATACAGTTACACATTCTAACCACCCTGAGAATCAAGGTTTATCCTGAATTCCTTATTCGGTTTATTAGTGACTACCTTATATTTTTGACCCTAGGTCTTCAGAGCAGTAAAAGCCAGAAAAGAGGGTTATGTTCAGTGGTATTCTAAAAATCTATTACAGTAGTTACAAAGAGTTATGATTGTCCATTTCCTTTCTTCTGTCCATTTCTTTAATACCTTCCCAAATTCTTCTCCCCTCTCCTCTGAAGGCCTTGCCTCTTCTTGGAACACTCTTCTGTAAGCACAGGTTACCCACTGGTACCATGGCCCATGTAAGCTCAGAAAGTGAGTTTTGTCCATGTTGAATTTAACCACAGAGCATCACAAGCCAGATCCCAATTCTGCACTCCCACCTCTCCCCATTCTCCGTCAATGTTTCACACAGATGCGATTGCCAGCTGGAATTCATCATTTCAGCAGTAGGAATTGTATTTTTTTTTTTTAAAGCCTTTCCTCCCAAGAGCGTTCTAAAGCCATTTGTGGCAACCCTACCACCAACTCATTCATGATTTGCTAACTCAGCACAGACTTAGGCAACCATGTTCTATCCATATTTTGTCTAATGTATTAGTTCTTGAAGAGTTCTTGTCTGAATACCAATTTACCCTTAAAGATTCTGAAGTAGCTCTCCATTAACATTAGTAATGATGCAGGCATTAAGCCAAAGTGGGCCTTCAGTCTCAGCATGCATTCTTCTCTCCATTTTTAAATGCAGCGTTTTCCCCAGCTAGCTCCAATGCCATACAGAAATTCCATGTGGTCCCTCCTTGTAATTCTGGGCAATTTATAACATAATCTTTTACAGGCATGGGAACAAGATGCTGGTTTGGGGATAGTTTGTGCAACGACACAGACAAACTGAAGCAAGTTATCCTGCAACCTGCAGTGAAGCTGAGTGGAATCATGTTCTATTATTTAGTGATGAGGAAATACACAATGGGCAGAATCTTGTGCCCTCCTCTCTGGTGAGTTTGATAATGCAGAGGGCGGGAGGCTGGCAGTAGGGGAGCCTCCCACCTTCCCACTTCCAGCTCAATTAAGTCTGTGGTGAGAAAGCCTGTGTCCTTTCTGCCCCACCACCAATTGAGGCCCTTAAGTGGCCAATTGATGAGTATTTAAGGGCTTCCTCCCATTGCTGCTGTGGCAGATTGGGGGGGCTGGCCCTACGGGGAGCACGACAAGCAAACCCTAGCTTGTGAGCTCCCGGAGAGGGGAAAGACACTTCATTCGGGGGCCCGGCATCAGCAAGTTCTGGGAGGGCTGAAAACCACGCCCTTGCCCGTTCTGCTGACCACCTCCCCTGCTGCATGCCCGCTTCCCCACCCCCACTATCACTCACCTCTGGCCTGAGTCCATCCATGATCCTAGGCCTCGCGTGGGTGTCATATGAGCAGCAGCCTCCACCTCTTCAATGGTGCTGTCATTCAATGGATGCCGGCAGCTTTCAATGGGTGGGAGGGGGACCTTAATCATGCAGAAGTCCCACCACTCCCTGTCAAGTGCTTGCTTGCAACAAGATGCTGCAGCCCTTCCTGAAGAGTGACAACACAAGGCTATCGTTGGCTCTTCAGCCAGGGGCCAAGACCCTCGTCCCCTCGACAAGATTCTGCCCTTGGAAAACCTTTTCCAGCTCACAATGCTTTCTAGAATTAGGCTTCAACACTGCTATTGGTCAGTGTCGAGTACACTGCCACCTCATGCAGCTTTGAATAACCTATTAGCGAGAGGAAATTTCAGTGCCTTAAAAAAGAAAAACTTGCACTTATAAAGCATCTCTCATGAGCTCAGGACATTTGAGCTCTCTTCCCAACTACCTGATGTTTTCCAGGGGCAAAGGCAGCACAACTTTGCACAACATTCTGTATTTTGTTTGTCAAGGTGTCAAAGAGGAAATTCTGATTTAAATGAAGAATGGGAATGTTAAATCTTTTTAAAAAAAACACCGGAATAATGCAAATATTTGACCTTCATTTGAATGAAGGTCACCCGTGAATGTTTCTTTACATTGTCCTCCTTCCCTTTGTAGAAGCAACTGCTAACATAGGAAATAATTTCCATGGCCCTTTGCATCACTGAGTAAATTCTCATCGAATTGGAAAGAGAAGGCCTAGGTTTATATAACGCCTTAATGTGCCTCTCAGAAACATTCCAAAATGTTTCACATCCTAAAAATTACTTTGAAGTGGGCTTGCTGCTTTGGAGGCATAGACAGCAACTATTTTTTCGACACTGAGATGAATAACCAGTGAATCTGATTTTGATGGTGTTGGTTGAGGAAGTTGGATATGGTAGCATCGTGGTTAAGTTACTGCTCTAGTAATCTCAAGCTTGGACTAATGATTTGGAGCCATGAGATCAAACCACAGAAGCTGGGGAACTTACATTCGTTTAATTAAATAAATCTGAAATAAACAGCCAGTATCAGTAATGGTGACCATGAAACTACTGCATTGTAGCAAAAGACTAACTGGCTCGCTGCACCCTGAAATGACCAAGCAAGCCCATCAGTTGTAATCAAAAAGGTGGATCATCACCACCTTCTTGAGGGAAACGAGGGATGGGCAATAATTTCTGGCCTTACCAGTGACACTCACATCCCATGAATGAATTAGAAAAACATCTAATAGCCAGGATAATGAAGAGAGCTGTTAGATGTCTTTGTTTGAACCACTGGAGAAGGCAGATGGGGCATCGCTGAAAGCACTGCACTTCCTCAGTACTAAAGCTTTAGCCTAGATTCTGAACTTATGTCCTGAGGTGGAATTGAGCCACTTTGTCACTGAGACTTGAAGTGCTGAAATCTGAGAGAAGCTGACAATGCAGTAGAAAACTTTCTGCTTCCAGTCCCCCTCACACAAACAAGGTCCTGGGATCATGGATTGATGGATCTTCCACTGCCTACATTGAGCTACACCTTTCATATCCTTTGCTCTTGCCTGCAGTATCCAGCAGGCACCATTGACAGACTAACCCACCTAAACCTCCCTTCCTCTAGAAAGCACCCCTCTTCCTCTCAGCTTTGAATGTTCAGTGCTAATGATAAATACAAATCTCTGTAAGAAGCTCACTGTATGGACCTGTGGATATCATGTAAAGCAATCTGCAATATACCATATCCCAAGAGAGTATGTAAACTTAGTTGACTTTAATGAATAACGTTTTTATTCACCAGACCATTGAAAGGGTTAAGCGTTGTACCCATACAGTCAAAATTAATTACAGCTAAAATTATCATAACAGACCTCCCATTGTCCCAGTGCTTTCTCTTTAGCTCCTTCTGATATATTCAACTAAAGCCTAAATAAGCTTGAACCCCTGATAAACAACATTGTCAGCCCCTGTGAGCTTTAAATGAGGTTTTCAGCTTTCCCATTTCTTTGTCAGATATAATGTATCATAAAACATTGTATTCAACCATTAGATATTGGAACTCCTCAAGGGAAATAGAAAACCCTTGAATATTTTGTATCAATACCTACTGTATCTCATATAACAATTTGAGAAAGAAAAAGCTTGCATTTATATAGTGCCCTTAACAACCTCAATCCCAAAGCACTTTAAATCAAGGAAGTATTTTTGAAATGTATTCCTGTTGTAATGTAGGAAACGCGGCAGCCAAATTGCACACAGAAAGATCCCACACTCAGCAATGAGATATTGACCAGCTGATCTGTTTTAGAGATTTTCTTTGAGGAATAAATATTGGCCAGGACACAGGCAAGAATCTCACTGCTCCTCATCAAATAATGCCACAGGATCTTTTACATCCACCTGAGAGGGCAGAACCCTGGTTTAACGTCCCACCCAAAAGCTGACACCTCTGACAATGCAGCTCTCCTCAGTACTGCACTGGGAGTGTCAGCCTGGATTATGTGCTAATGTCTCCGGAGTGGGACTTGAGACCATGGCTAGGTGTTTTGGGCGGGACCCATCGCGGGCTGGGTAAATTTGGCAAATCGGCAAACAGTCCACTGACTTTTGGCAAGAATTAGACTGGAAAATCCCGGCCCATGACTTCTTGACTCAGAAGCGGGAGTGCTACCCACTGAACTATAGCGAAACATCAGGTTATGGACCCAAATGTGAGACAGCAATTTGGTCTTAATAGATTGACCTTTGTTACAGTTGCAACCGCAGCCACAAAAGTAGTGAAACATTGCACTTGTAAAACAGTCAGTCGAGCTCTGCTTTGTAAGGTTTTGGTAAATCTCCTATGACCCTTAGCTAAGTACTAACAGATACATTGAAACAGCCATTGAACATCAACTATTTGGTCAGTCATGCTGGCAGCTCGGCTCTTAATTTGCCTTGCAAGCAGCTGAATTTGATCATAAAATGTCAGCTAGCAGCCTGTATTACTGTCAATATTCTCCCTTTAATAGACTGAGGGTTTCATTATATATGTTTTTGAATGAGTTACCTTATACTGTAGACAACTGGGCAAGGTGGGTTTTTTTTCTCTTCATTTTGGTCCAATGTAAATGAACCTCCAGCCTCCAGCCACTTTCTAACGAAACCACTGACTCCAGCTTTGGGCCGAACTTTTGAGCCTAGCATTAGCAGGCTGCGGTTACAACACAGTAAAGCCTCAGTCTCCTGCAGCCTTCTAAAGAAACCTCCGTGACCTGCAGGGGAACCTGAAAAAGAAAAATTAAGTAATGTTAAGAGAAACTGGTTGGACATTTAATTGCCATAAATTCTGAATTATGAGAAAACAGTGCTCAAAAACATATAAAGTTTCGTTATACTCAATGAATGCTACATTTACTTTACAGCATATTTCTGATTGATATCCTGCATCTGCTCTTTGAACATCGAGTTTTGAGTTTTCTGCAGAACAATGACTATATTTCCTTACCCGTATGCTTGTCTTCAGATTGCATAACCTCATATTCTTCATTATTGAGCCTGAGACTCCTGGGACAAATGAGCTAGCCACTGTTTGAAGAAAAATAAAAAAGTAACACCTTTTAGTTTTGAAAATAAAATAGCTTAGGGTAGATTGATCAGGAGCGTGAAGAGCATGAGGTCAGTGTTGTCAGGTTCATTCGAGTATTTTTTTAAAGAATTCTTTGTCCAATTCACTGCTAGAAAATGGAAGACGATTCCACTTCATGTGTTCAGTGTGAGAATTGTACACTCTAAGGTTAGATGTAGAGTGACCACATGCAAAGTAAAACTTCCTTTTGCTTTGCCCAATAAAATGCCTGATGTCCAGCCTCCAAAGTCAGTTGGTGACACACTTGGTTTAGAAGGTCGTGGGGTCTAATCCCACTCCTGGACTTGAACGCAAAGCTTAGGCTGACACTTCAGTGTAGGGCTGAGGGAATAATTGTGAAGGCAGCCCTTCAATAGAGACAAGAAAATAAATGTTTAAGAGAGCATTCTAAATCCCATGGCACTGTTGAAAGAGCAGGGCTTTCCCTCCATCTAGATCAACATTCCTCCCACAACCAACAAAAGAAAAAAGATTGATTTATTCATTAACTCTGTTACAAAATACAAAATTTATAGGATTGTCATGTGTTAGGACCATCTCTTTAATTTAGGGTAAAATGGAGGAATGAAAGAGGTCATGAGACCTGCTGTGACTCCTGCGCAACATCAAATTTGGATGGCTTGATGTTTAGAAGGCAGACCAGTTTATTGGGAAAAGGGGCAAGATGTTCACACCTGCAGACAATGGTAAGAGCACCTGTGATGACTTGGGTAGACTATTAGTCTCCAAGTCTCGCAGAGAGGTGTTAGGATTGTCAGGTTTTATAAATGGCTATCCTTTAAACTGTCTATTTAATTCAAAGCTAGAAGAGAGTTGGGGGTCTAGAGGATAGCTAATTAGCATTTCTAGCTGTGTACAAGACACATGTGATTCACATTGCCATGGAAATGGGCAAGAGTCCATCGCAAGCCATTGTGCCAAAGGTTATAACGTTTTTCTAACATATCCCTAAAACTCTGAGACAAGAATTTTATGCCTCGTGGGCAGGCGCACGACCTACCCGATCAGGTGTGAGATCGCAAGCATCCTGAGGTCATCGCACGCTTGTGCGATGTTTCACTTGGCGGAGGTGTGCCCGCCGACAATTAAGAGGGCAATTAAGCCCATTAATGATGCAATTGTATGTGATTTTTCATGGCCAGCCCAACCTTACGGCTGGCAGACGGGGGAATCAGCCAGGTTGCGTTTGCATTTTTCATCAAACCTCATCCAAAGGCAGGATGAAATCTCTGTTAGCAAATAAAATAAAAATAAGTATCTAGGGACATCATTTTTATGAGGTATGCTTTCAGGTGCTTGGTTGTGATGCATGGGCATTTTTCTGCAGCTTTTTACACCTTTATTTCATTATCTGCAGGTTTGCAGCTCTTTGAGGCAGCTGCCTGCCTTCACCCCCACCCGCGGCTGCGGTGACATCATCACCCGCCCCCGTCCTAGCAGCGCTGAACTTTTCAGCACGCATTTCACGCTGGCTGGCCAAATCACAGCCGGGGCCGATCGCGGTCAGCGGTCCATTTCCCAGCCACTCCCGGTCCTACCAATCGCGTACACCCGCCAAGGGTAAAATTCAGGCCTGTGTATGTGAGAGATAAAGAGAACACAGAAAGGCAGCCAGTCCTGCGCCTGAAGCAGAAAAAAAGGGCTGTCTTTATTATTCAGCATGCGGAAGGCAGGTGGATGCTTGCACTCAGATTGAAGAGACCAAGTTCATGAAGATTTAAATGAGGCTGGAAGATTCACCTCGCTTTGGCTAGAGGGAGGAATCTCCCGGGTAACCCTCACCGTGAAAGTCAGTTCAGGGATTAGAAGTTATCCAGCTGAGAAAAGTAAAAGGAAGCAGGCCATCTAGAGCGGAAAATAGCTTTAGACTGGTTCCGGGAGAATAAAGTATCCACTTCAGGGGCAGCATAAAGTACAACCATGGTGGGAGATTTTCAGTTGTTTCAGAAGTTAAATGGGGAAAGCTTTTCTGTTGTCAAGTGTTTAAGTTGCCTACAAAAATTGCGTTTAGTCAATGTTTTTTTACAGTAAAAGTCTTACAATTTGAAATCTTATCCAGTCAATCACTGGAAATTCAAATATCTTTTTAAAAGTTATCAGTCTCTATGTGGATTATAACATCTCATTGTTATGCACAACAAAGCTGTCTTATCTCGCCTACATAACAGCGACTGCAGTTGAAAACAATTCATTGAATGTAAAATGTTTTTCGACAGTCCTTTCATCCCAGTTATGTGAGGATTTACTCAGTGACAGTAAAAGACTAAGAAAATTATTTCTGACTTAAGTACTCACTTCCACCTCCAGCTGATCTCTTTGGCTTAAATTCCTGATTTGTGCCAAATTATGTGCAGTTTTATTTTTGCTGTTATCCCATGCACACCCAAATTGTGCAAAATCATTTCAAATAGGCCATAAAAGCCATTCGCAAAGATAAAGATCCATCCCATGGATTGAGTCATACCCAAGCCCCAGACATAAAAAAGCAACATAATGCCATCAACTTTCTCAATTCAATCTGCTCAATCCAACATGCAGGTACATTTCAATCCTGTTCTGCCAGCCCAACTTTGGAATGCCATTCATGAATGTTAAAAATTCATCCAAGACAGTTTCTCTTCTGATGCAACATATATTTATCAACCATATAGGTATATATTGTTCACCGATCCATAAACAATCTTCAAGGAATATAAGTTGACATTTTGTTTTATTCATTCTTAAGATGTGGGATCTCCGGCAAAGCCAACATTTTTTGCTCATTCCTAATTACCCTTGAGAAGTTGGTGGTGAGCTATCTCCTGAACCGTTGCGGTTCATGTAATAAAGGTACAAGCAGAGTGCTATTAGGGAAGGAGTTCCAGGATTTTGACCCAGAGACAATGAAGGAACAGTGATCACTTAGAGGAGAACTTGCACGTGGTGATGTCCCCTTGCATCTGCTGACCTTGTTCTTCTAGATGGTAGAAGTCACAGACTTGGAAGGTGCTATAGATGGATCCTTGGTGAGTTGCTGCTGTGAATCTTGTAGATGGTACATATTGCTGCCATTGTGCATTGGCGGTGGAGGGAGTGAATGTTGAAGGTGGTGGATAGGATGCCAATCAAGTGGGCTGCTTTGCCTGGGATGGTATCAAGCTTCTTGAGTGTTTTTGGAGCTGCACTCGTTCAGGCAAGTGGAAAGTATTCCATCATGCTCCTGACTTGACCCTTGCAGATGGAGGGCAGGCCTTGTGGAGTCAGGGGAGCTGCATAATTTCCAGTCTCTGACCTGCTCTTGTAGCCACGGTTTTTATATGACTGGTCTACTTAAGTTTCTAGTCAATGATAACCCTCAGATATTTATGTTGGGGGATTCAGCGTTGGGAATGTCATTGAATGATAAGGGGAGATGGTTAGATTCTCTGTTGTTAGAGGTGGTCATTGCCTGGCATTTGTGTGATGTGAATGTTATGTACCACTTATTAGCCCAAGCCTAAATGTTGCCCAAGTCTTGCTGTATGAAGGCACAAACTGCTTCAGTACCTGGGGAATTGTGTATGGTGCTGAACATTGTGCAATCACTAGCAAAAATCTCCACTTCTGACCTTATGATGGGTGGAAGTTCATTTATGAAGCAGCTGAACCTGGTTGGTCCTAGGACACTGCCCTGAAGAACTCCTGCAGCTTCAATTCACTGACTTCAATTTTGCTAGGGCTCTTTGATACCACATTTGGTCAAATGCTGTCTTGATGTCAAAGGCAGTTACTCTCACCTCTCGAATTCAGCTCTTTTGTCCTTGTTTGGATCAAGGCTGTAATAAGGCCTGGAGCTGAGAGGCCCTGGCAGATCCCAAACTGAGCATCGGTGAACAGGTTGTTGCTAAGGAAATGCCACTTGATCACATTTTTGAGGAGATCTTCCATCTCTTTACTGATGATTGAGAGTAGACTGATAGAATGGCAATTGACTGGATTTGATCCAATTTTGATCGATAGGTAACACCATTACCCATCCCCCAAGATTGAGTACAGTAGAGTTAGAGGAATGTGGCCCTGACAATTTCTGTACACCATCTACTCCAGATGTCATGGAGGTAAGGAGGATTTTAAACCCGTAACGTGCCTACTTCCAGTTTAACTACAGTCACTTTGCGAGTGTTTGAGTAACCTGCTCCAAGGAGGTTTGTAATTTTAACATTTGAATAAGCCTCCATTCCTCAGATTTGGCAGTCTTTTGAATTTAATAACCACAGCAACTGTTGGGAGATCCCAATCTCCATTGTTTCCAATTGGAATAGCTGGCTCTTTTCCAACCACCTGACAGCTCAGATGGGGACCACAGTTTAATGTCTTGCCTGAAAACTGCACCTCCAACTGCACAGCACTCCCTCCGTTCTGGACTGGAGTGTCAGCCTAGATTTCCTCTGAAGTAGCACTTGAACCCACAACCTCCTGACTCAGAGGCAAGAGTGCTATTCACTCAGCCACAGCTGACACCTGGCCAGGACTCCAACTATGGTTTAATTCAGGAGGACGGCAAGCAAAGTTTAGCTTGTTGTCGGCTACTTTTCAAAATATTTTTGCTGCTCATCAGTCCACATAATCCTATGGTTTGTTGGCTGCTGGTGTGTCATTTGCTATTAATACTATCAAAATCTAAAAACTAGTCAGCCAGATTTATCAACGGAATAAATTGCTGCCTGAGCTTCTGCAATGTCTAGGGGCGTCAGTTGGAGTTGAATGGAGCGAGGGATGCTACACTTACAATTAGCTATTCTTCTCTGCTTTGTTTCACAAATTTTTCATTAGCATAATGAGCTCTCAGGACAAAAGGAAGATTAAGAATAATCAAACTGCAGATTGGGAATTATGATGCCAAAGCATCACATCTTGCAGCCAAACAGTTTTAAATTCAGGGACACTGCCTTAAATACTGAGGGCAGATTGTCAAATTCAAGGAGAGTTTAATGTACTGGTGTGTTGCTTCCTGAACATTCCAGAAGTGGTACTTTTAGTCCAATAAGAGCTACTGCATTGTTTTGCCTTCTGCTGATCAACTTCAACAGCTTCAACTTGTGTTTATATAGCACCTTTAATGTAGGAACATTACCAAACAAAATTTGATGATAAGCCACATAAGGAAATACTAGGGCAGATGACCAAAAGCTTAGTCAAAGAGGTAGATTTTAAGGAGTTTTTAAAGGAAGAAGGAGAGGTAGAGGGGCCAAGTGGTTTAGGGAGGGAATTCTAGTGCTTTAGGGCTTTGACAGCTAAAGGCATATGGCTGCCAGTGGTGGAGCAGTTCAAACCAGGGATGTTCAAGAGGCCAGAATTAGAGGAGTGCAGATACTTTAGAAGGTTGTGGAGGAGATTACGGAGATAGGGAGGGGAAAGTCCATGGAGGGTTTTGAAAACAAGGATGAGAATTTTAAAAATCGAGACATTGTTTAACCAGAAGCCAGTAGAGGTCAGTGAGCCCAGGGGTGGTGGAGAACTAGGACTCATTGCAAGTTGGAACACAGACAGCAGAGTTTCATGCTTCCCCATTTCACAATAGCCTTTGTTGAATGCTCGGGAGATTGAATTTGTGTTCTAGCATGCATAGTGCCATGCTAGAGCCATGCATGGTGCCACCAGTCTACACAAATGTACACTAGGAGATTAACCATAAGCTTATGCCCCACACCCCACCCTTTCCACACTAAATCAATTTTGGGGCCAGTTAATGTCGCACAGTGTTGGCCATGGCTCAGTAAGCAGTTCTCTCTCTCTCACTTCTGAGTTCGAAGGTTGTGGGTTCTATATCCCACTCCAGGGATGCCAGCACATAGTCCTGTGGTAATGAAGAAGTCCTGCACTGTCGGATGTGCTTTCTTCCAAATGAGACATTAAACCTGGCCCTTGTCTGCCCTTTCAGCTGAAAGTAAAAAATCCCATGGCACTATTTCTGAAGATAATTTTCCTCTGTGTCCTGGACCAATATTTTTCTCTCAAACAACGTCATGAAACTGAATGATCTGGTCATTATCAAGGTTTTTTTGTGGGAGCTTGCTGTGCATAAATTGGCTGCTGCATTTCCTACATTACAACAGTGACTACACTTCAAAAGTACTTAATTGATTGGAAAGTGGTTTGCACCATTGTGAGTTGGTGAAAGATGCTGTACAAATTCAAACCCTTTCCTCACACTATGCACCAACTCCTTCCTTTTATTCATCAGTTGTCTGACTTAATTGTTTCAGCCAAAAATACCTGTTCAATAAAAGATAAGCCTTGATCGTCCATGTTCTCCTACACACATGGACTAATGAAACTCAGAAGCATTTTGAAGCTCTGCCTTATTTTAACACAAGATCATTGCACTGAAGCCAAGTTTCCTTTTCTCTGAATTCAAATCTTGCCAAATCAAGCTTTCAAAAGGCAATTGAGCGGATGCCTGAAGAGGACTAACTTATCGGGTTGTAAAGCTCCCTGCCTCTCTCCATCACTTCCCTCCTTTAAGATACTTCTTAAAACCTACCTCTTTGATTAAGCTTTTGGTCATCTGCCCTAATGTTTTCTAATGTGGATCAGTGCCATATTTTGACTTATCATACTCCTGAAAAGTGCCTTGGGTTGTTTTATTATGTTAAAGGTACTATAAAATGGAAGTTACTTTTGTAATAGAAAAAGAAAGCTGGGGTGTGGAACTACACAGCGGAAAATAACTCACCTTCTGACTCCCCAAAGCCTGTCCACCATCTCCAAAGCGTCAAGAGTGTGATAGAATACTTGCCTTGATGAGTGCAGCTCCACCAACATTCAAGAAGCTCAACACCATCCTGTTCTCTTGATTAGCACCCCATCCACCACCTTCAGCATAAACTCCCTCCGCCACCAACGCACAGTGACAGCAGTGTCTACCATCTACAGGGTGCACAGCAGCAACTCGTCAAGGCTCCTTCAACAGTACTATCTAAACCTGTGAAATCTACTACCTAGAAGGACAAGGGCAGCAGATGCATGGGAACACCACCTGCAAGTTCCCCTCCAAGCCATCCACCAACACCACATGGACTGCAGCAGTTCAAGAAGGCAGCTCACCACCACCTTCTCAAGGACAGTTCGGGATGGGCAATGATTTCTGGCTTAGAAATCCTGTGAAAGAACTTTTAAAAATACTAAAATCATTTTTAAGAATAGTACTGGACAGCTCTTTCAAACAGCTGGCACAGGCATGATGGGCCGAATGGCTTCCTTCTGTTCTGTAGGATCCTCTGGCCAGGTTTTCCGGCCCCAAAACCAGCGGGCATTGTCGTAGGGGGAACAGGAGAATTTGGAGAGCCATTAAAAGTCAGTGGCTCTCCAAATTTTTCCATCCCACTCAAGACGATGCCCGTCAGTGTCGGGGCCAGAAAATCCCGGCCTCTGAATACTTTGTGCGTCTGGAGTCCCAGTAAACGCAGCTGATGATATTGCTCCTTCTTGAATAATTTAGTTATTGTACCTTGTTTTCTCCCCTCCTTCGCTTGAAGCTGAAGTGCATTCACACTGATACCAGAACTCTCTTAACCCTCGCCTTAATATCCATTTTTCATGTGTGAGCCTCAATACCTTGCATCCCAGTTGGCCAGTTGTGTGCTGAAGCTCTACTCAGAGCTTGTCCACACAATCTAAGCTGCCACCCAAGTGAAGTACCGAGAGGAGTGCTGCACCATCAGGGGCGGTGTCTTTCAGATAAGACATTAATCCAAGGTCCTAGCGGCCAGTTGCAGTGGAGTGAAAGGTGACACCATTCAAAGAAAAGCATGTGTGTTCTGGTGTCCCAACCAGTCTTTATCCATCAACCAAAAGGACAAAAAAACAAACAAACTGGTCTTGGCTTTAGTCCTCCACCATTGCTTCTCTGATCTGACAGTTATTAAATGTGCTCAGATAGCCTGGGCCCATTATCCCTCCAATTTCTAATTTCTCCCTCCGAGGAAATTGCAGGTCTTCACCCAGTGTTTTCCTGCATCAGTATAGCTGAGATCAAGGACTAAGCCAATTGTTAGGACTTGGATGGACTGCAGATAGTTCCCATTCGTAGGGAGAGCAGGATTGCTTGTGGAAGCAATTGGGCTTGAATTAAACAATCTGAGCTGGCCGATTGCAGGATAAAAGAATTAAACAGTTTCATCAGTGCGGTACTGCTGCACATTCCTGATGCCTTCTGAGTCACAAACCTGACACACCATAATTCTCAGAAAAAAAAAGTCAGGTTTACGATAAAAATAAAATGAGCGGAACTTGAAAGTAAGAAGAGCAGATAGATTAATTATAATGTTTCACTTTGGCCCAGATTTTTGCCATGATGGAGAGGCTCTTTGTTGTGGCAAAAATTCAGGATATGGCAGAATTTTCTAAGTCTCGGCCCGAACCCTGCATTTCAATCTTTGCGGGGATGGGACTGGAGTCGGGCCAGGGTTCATGCATGCACAAATCACAAAGGCAGCTTGCCATTTAAATCACCGGCTGCCTGCATTGACTTCCAATTTTTGAACCCTAGCTTCGTGAATCCCAAGTGCACAGATCAGACCAGGTAAGAGGACAGCTGAACTTGGTAGATTCTTTGGATAGCCAGGGTACCCCTTTGGATAGGGGCCTGGGACACCTTTGAGAGAGGGAGGTAAGGTACCCTTTGGGATTGTTAAAATTAAACATTATTATGCATTTTTTACACACAAACTCATTGGAACTGTCAAGCAGTCAAGGAACTGTCCAGAAAGTGGCAAAGCTGTCCAGGAAGTGTCCAAGGATATTGGGTGAGCTGGCATGGAGATGGTAAGGGCAAAGGGTGGTGTGTAGGGGGCATGGGTTGGCAAAAGTTGGCACTAAGTTGGCAGTGAGTATGAAAGGCCATGGGGGGGTGGGTAGAGGGGATGGGTTGGTATAGGGATACGAGGGATCATGGGGGGAGTAGAAGGGCATAGGTTGGTATGGATCAGGCATATGGAGTGTACAGTGGTAGTTAAGGGTGGTGAGGGGTGAGGACCGGGAGCTGGAATTGTATTTTTTGTTTTTTTATTTAAGCACAGTGCTGGAGGACAGAGGCAGGCCTTCTGCCCATCCTGCCACTGCACTCAGCAGCCTCTGCATTTGTTCTGGGGTCACCCACCCTGACTCCTATTTCAGCTCTCCCGCCCCCCAAACCCTGACCAAAAATCCGAACTGCAGGCGGACATTTTTAAAGGTTGGGTTCGCTGAGCCTGGGAATCTCCCAGCTCTACCCACCCAACCTGGGGACAGAAATCTGGGCCTTAATTCACAAAATCTGTAACCAAGCAACAAAATGTCTCTGTTTTAGACATTATTTAGTAATGATTGCGCACTAACAGGTCATTTGGGCTAACTGGTCTAAGCCAGTGTTTATGCTCCACATAAGCCTCCTCCCACCTTACTTTGTCTAACCAGATCCGAACATTTTCTATTGGATTCTCCCTCATATATTCATATACCTTCCCCTTCACATCCCAGTTTGGCCCAATATTTGTGATGCAAAGTTTACACATGAAATCATATATTCAGAGGATGCTCTAGAGAATGGCTGACTCATTAACCATCTGGCAAATCAGCGATTTTTTTGAACAAAGCTCAATATGGGGCAACAGGAGATTTCCCCTGTAGCTTTGAAGTCTGATCTGGAAGAAGTAAATGGTGCACGGGTAACCTTCCAAATGAGCACCACCAATCAAAGAGGCTGTTCAGAAGCATAGTTAAGTTTTACTGATATAATGGGTTTGTTTTTCATGTAGCCTCCTTCATCAGGAAAGCAGTGAGATTATGCATAGAAACAGCCAAGCTCCAGTCTAACTTTCAGACCCAGGGAAGGTATGTAACATTGGGCAGCTTCCTTGACCATGTTTTAGTTGGGTGGTCTCCCAAGCATTCTGATTCCATGTGCGACCTGCATAATATTGTAGATAGCGTGCCATGGATTTCTTCTGCTCACTAATACAGAATTCTGGCTGCTATTCTGACTGACTAGCTTATCAGTGAGGCAAGGAAGTCAGAAACTATTTTGTAAAATAAAGTGATAGCGGATTGTCGATGAAGCCTGTGAAATGTATAGAGGGACATATTCTCTTTCTGTGTTGTGAAATTGCATAGTTCCAGCAATTTTCCAGAATAAAATTCATACATTGTAAATCACGGACTGCTTGTACATGCAGATACAGAGCAGAAGGGAAGTAACAATTAATCCCGTTTACAGAGAATTGTATCATAGAATTGATGTAGGGTTACCACTATATCTTGGAGTCTACTAGATGGCAGAAAATATCATACATTGAACTAGATAACTATGGGTTAAAACAGCTAGCAAAATTTATTTACATTTGAATATTACACAGAGGCAAAAATGTTAGATATATGCTATACATAATAAATAAAATTTAAAATAAATGCACAGTATAAAAAATTTATTCAACATTCTTTCCATCCCTTCTAAATATGTTAGAAAAGACTCGTGCAAATAGATCATCTTTTTGAATAACAAAGTAAACCTACTCTATAAGTATTCCTCAGGTAAGGTTTTTTTCATGAAGTGTGTGAACAGAGCAATCAGAGTTCCTCAGATTGAACACTGCCCAGAAATCCAGTAAAAACTCAAAGAAGACAGATGACCCAAGATCAAAAAAAATTTTTCTACATGTGACAATAGTTGAATATTTCTCCCAAGATTACACTGCAATATCATAAGACCCGAATGGCATGTTTATGAGATGAATATACAGAGGCCTGGAATGTCCACAGGGGTTCTTCCGATTCCCCACTGCAACTTCAACCCAAGATCGGCAGAAACTCTAGAGGAACCATATTAAAGAATGTTGTTTGGAATATTAGCTGGTTTAACAATTCAGTTGTCTACAGCCAAAGACTTGCAAAACCTGATGAACTTTTTGCCTGGTTGGCAACAATCTAAAAAGCAAAATCCTTTTAATGTGCACTTCAGAAGATTAAATGACTGTTATGCAAATACAGAATATTTTATTATGTCAGCCGTGGCTCAGTTAGAAGCACCCTACCCTCTAAGTCAAAAGGTTGGGGGATCAAGTCTCACCCCAGAAACCTGAGCACACAAGTGTAAGCCGATGCTCCAGTGGAGTACTGAGGAAGTGTTGCACTGTTCGAGAAGCCATCTTTTGGATGAGATGTTAAACCGAAGTCCCATCTGCCCTCTCAAAAGATCCCAAGGCACAATTTTGAAAAACAGAAGTGGTCTTAACACCCTATTATCCTGGCACATTTCTGTGCACAAATAGCCACACTTGGATTCTTTTTTCAGGAATCTGACTTTCCTTTGCATTCCCGACTTTGTGCCATTTTCCTCTGCCCTTTTTGCGGGTTGGGAATACCTAGTATGCAAAAAGCACACCTGCTCCTTCGGAGGTTAGGTTCCACATTTGAAATGTGGGATGAAAATTGGATGTCCTCCAGCACACTATTTCGTCTGGAGATTGGGGTCTTGGAAGCCCATTAAAAGCACACCAAGTTCAAGAGTTTGTGAAAAGATTGAAAAGGCTGCTGAGGAAGCGGGAATATCCTGAAAGGTAAGCATAAAATGTTTTGACATCTTCACATGTCACTGTTAGGTGCTGTATTGTAATGTGGATGTGTTTTTAATGCAGTGATTGATCATAGGGATCTGTCCTGCAAAGGTAGGTTGACCCTTGCATTGACCAGCATTGTGTAATTGTAAACATGCGTTACAGTATTTTTCAAATGGGGAAAGTGTCATAATGTACTAAAAAATGTTAAAAAAGATGTCTCTGCTGTTATATTTTTGTGCTTGGAATTAATTAGGCTAGCAGAAATGGCTGTTTTATAAAAAACCCTTCTGAATGTAGAAAAAATGGTCTGCATCTGCTCCCCCTTTGATTGACAGGTACTCTTTAAAATGGAAATTCTATCAGTGTACATAGAAGCTTTTGCAATTACAGCTGTTCCATTATGAATGCTTGGCAAGGTTTCAAGGTTTCAAAACCTTAAGCTCAGCAGATGGTCTTACTGATCCAAGCACTATTAAACATTTTAATAGCCTATAATAACAGATTGTATCTTTGATGTGGTTCCTTGTTTGTTTACAAACCTAATAGGCATATAAAGGATTATAACTTCTTTCTCCTTGGGTTTTTTAGTCATGTATCAATGATAGTGAGATTGAATTCAGGGTTTTCTGAGATTGTTAGAGGTTCAATGATTATCCAATTATTTTAAAATAATTCCCATTGCTATTTCATGGTTCCTGAGAACTCTACATAGTGCATACTGAGTGGCTATGGAGGATACATGGGGGGGCATAGAAGTAGCATGGGATGGCTTGGGGGCATACAGATGGCATGGTGAATGTGAGGTGGCATGGGAGAATGTGAGGGGCATGGGATGGGTGGGGGTGGTGTGGTGGGTGAGGTTTAGGGAGCCTTTAATGAAGTTGGGAGCTGGGCTATTGTGTGGAGAACTGAGGAGGGTTTTCTCTGGGCTCTTAACTGGGCTGCCTCTGCTTCACAGTGGCTTGCAAAATCTACCGTGAACCTGACCCTTGTGTGAAAAGACAAAAATCACAAAGTCACTTGTTGATCGGGTGTGCATTTTGAGAGCCCTGAAAATGGGCAGGCTGGCTTTCCTGAGCCCAGACAAAAAATTGTCACTTGGATTCCATTTTAGATTTGGATTATATTACATTCTGAGCATAGACATGAATTTAACCTCATCCAATACTGTTATTTGTCACAAACATTTTTTTTGAGTGCTGCAGATTACAGCCTGGATTTTCCTCCCCCATTCTACTAGAAATTGAGCATGATTACAGCAGAAAGTTTGAGAAATGGGATGATGACACCTAACATTGCTTCTCCTCACCCCCCCTCCCCCACCCCCAACACCAACACCACACTGCTCCATCCATCACGCTGACCTGTACTTCTCTGCTCATGCCTCCGTTGGGAACAGCATCAACTCTCTTCCCTCATATCACTCTTACCGTGGCTCCCCAGGACCATCTGGTAGAAAGTGACAGTGAAGTGATATTGGCGGTGATGGCCTTAAGGTCCACAAGCTGACAGGCAGGGCCAGGTAAAGATCTCCTCTCCCTCCAGTTTGATTACCAAAGTTCATCCTCTGTAGCTCATGGCCTCTGGGCAAGATCTGCAGAAAGAGCAGCTCCATGTGTCTTGGGGATTTTCTGCTCTCTTAAGGTCCCTCACTAACTCTCTCTGGGTGGCAGACATCCCACTGGCAGCCCACACTGTATGCCTAATGTCCCCAATCCCAGCCCAGGGGAACAGGTCGGGATTGTAGCAGGTTTGGAGGGAGGGCCGGAAGTCCCACCCTGACACCAGCAAGAAAGTACAGGCCCTTCCAGTGGAGCTGGCAACCATGAGGTTAAAATACTGCACATATACCCATTGGTACTGTGGCTTTCTGCAGACCCCACACACTACAGCTCCCTAAACCTTCACAGTGCAGACCTACCAACATGATTCCCTTGAAGCCCTAAGCCATAAGCATTCTAACCTCATTATTACAAACCCGTGGTGACCAGCAAAGTAGTTAGGAGATCATCTGACTGAGATTTAAGCTCCTCTATGGACTATAATGGAGCTTCAGCTGGGGGCAGGGAAAATTACAATAATAAGTTTGTAATGACAGAGTCTGCAAAACATGGTTCCAATACCACCAAAAATGCTGAAACATGCAAAGCAACTGAGGCTGCAGTGACATCTTTAATCAAACTGCTTTTCTATCCCCACCTCCACAAGTAATACTTCAGTTTATACAAAATGCCAACTTTGTTCTGGACACTATACATTTCTCATGCCTTTTTACCCAGAGAGAATGGGGTAAAAGATTGCCATTCAGAGGGCAAAAGATGGAAAATGGACTCCCAAAAGGATTGGTTCTGGGACCACTCTATTTCTCAATTTATAACAAAATTTGAACTTTGAAATCAAAAACACAATTTCTAAATTTATGGGAGGAATAGCCAGTACTGAGCAGGACTTCGACAGATTACAAGGCAGCACGAGTAAACTTGTAGAATAGGCATATAATTGGCAAAAGAATAAATGTGGTTTTATCAAAATAAGATGTTCACCAAGAGGGAATTCAGAAGGGACATCTTTACCCAAAGAGTGGTCTGAACATGGACCTCGTCGCAGTCATAGGACAGGATTTTCATCCTTGAGGTGGGTAGCAGGAGTCAGGAAAATACCCAGTCCAGCCTGCCTGCCTTGGGAGAAAGTGCCCGCCAGGACAGGATTTTTATTATAAAGGGTGGGTGTGGGCTGCCAGTCGGGCCAGCGAACTGGGAAAAAGTTTGTAAGCAACTGCAGGGTGCAGAGGCAGGCTGTTTAAAAGGCCCGCCTCAGAGCTGACTCATCTCAGTTATAATAAAAACAGAAAGGCCCTCCAGGCCTCACTGCTCATGCCCCTATGCCAACGTATGCCCCCTCAAACAACCCCTCAGGCTCCTCATGCCCCCAATGCCAAGGTCTGCCACCCACTCATCTCCCAGTTTGTGAGTGCAGGGTGTGGACTTGTGACCCAAACCAGCTCTCACCCTTGAAAGGCACTCCTGAAAATCAGAAATCCTGGGAATGAGGTCAGGAATCCTGGAAATAGGGACCTGCCTGCCATTTTTAAAGGGCTGCCAAGTCATCCTGACTCAGTACATGGAGTCCTTTATGGCACAGAAAGAGGCCATTTGGCTCATCGAGTCTGTGCCAGCTCCCCACCGAGCAATTCAGCCAGTCTCACTTTCCCACTTGCTCCCCTTCGATGTCATAATAAGTAGTTGAGTTGAATAATTTAGATGGATTTAAGAATAATCTAGATGACATATGAAAGAGAAGGAAATAGAGGATCATGCTGATAAAATTAGTTGAGAAAGGATAGGTGGATGTTTGAGTAAAGCATAGCCAGCATGGACTGGTTAGGCCAAATAGCCTGTTTCTGTGCTCTTTACGCTTTGTACATCTACGTAGTCACACCTCCCTGGGTCCAGGCCACACCTCCCTGGGTCCAGGCCACACCTCCCTGGGTCCAGGCCACACCTCCCTGGGTCTCGGCCTGCTTTCATAAATCTGCAGGAATTACAGATTAATCTCCAGGACACCGCCACAAACGTAAGGGGAAAACGCAAAGGAGAAAATTATTGGGGCACTTAAAATATTTGCATTTTTCATCTTTGTTTATTAGAAAAATTGGAGGAAGGGTAAAAAATTTGTCTGACTGGACAGAGAGATTGTAAGGGGGAGGTCATGTGATGAAACTTTGAGGGATATATTCAACCAGAGTTGGGAGCTCTGGACTAAGCTCATTATGATTGTACCTTCTCTTCAGGCCAAGCTACTTTTCTGGAGCCTGATCTCCTGTACCAATTAGTTCTCCACAGAACTCATCAGCACTTCTTCAAAAAAAAGGGTATGTATTTGTATTTATAATTGCACCTTTTATTCTCAGACTGTTCCCAAATGGTTTGCAACCAATTAATTAATTTTGAAACATAGTCACTTTTCTTATAGAGGCAAACACAACATTCATTTGCAAATGGCAAAATCACATAGCAATGACTCCTTTCTCCAGACGACCTTGTTCCAGAGATAAATATTGGGAGAAAATTCCCCTGCTCTTAAGTCCACTTGAGTGGCCCTAAGATTAATGTCTCATCTGAAAGACAGTATTTTGATGTTGCAGTACTCCCTCAGCATTTGCAGTGGAGTATCAGCCTGGATTATGTGTAGAATGGGGAATGAACCTACAACCTTCTGACTTAGAGGCATGAGTGCTACCCCTGAGCCAAAGCTGACACATGGGACCTTTTATAGCTGATTGTGATGGGAGATGAAGCCACAGTTTAAACTCTTATCTGAAAGATGTAGCCACTGGAATGTGCTACTGGCTGCTATGTTGTGTACTGACTCTCTCCCTGCAGCCGGCTGCACAGACATGTAATCTCCTGGGAGAGACAAAAATCCAGAGAAAATAATCCAGCACCAATGAGAGATAAATATACCTTTGCAAATTTCTCTCTTGACTTCCTAGGATGATCAAAACCATTCCAGGAGATCACATGGTCCAAGTGTTATGTAGAAAGACATTTACCTCCTGTCTGATGTGATCTCCCTCCCAGACAGAAACCGGTCCAGCTCCCTCTTGAAGATAAAGAGTCAGTACCCACTGGATCAGCCAGCAGCACATTCCAGAGGCTCATTATTATCAGGGAAAAGAAGAACAGCCCAACACACAATTTATTCCTGGTTTAACTTTTTTTAAAATACATTTACATTTTGAAGAAGTAATTTTTTAACGGTTTAAATATTTCACTTTTGGGATCCTCAACCTTCAGCATTTAGCTCACATCTAAGATTACTGTCTAAATATTAGTTGATCTAATTTTTGTTTCACACTAGCAGAAAGATTTTCAGGGCAATGGGAAAGGGCAGGAGAATGGGATTAATTGGATAGCTGTTTCAAAAAGCCAACACTGGCTCAATGGACCAGTTGGCCTCCTTCAGTGCTGTAGAATTGTATGATTCTAGACTTGACATATGGTTAGTATATGATTGAAAGTGTATCCTATCCTAAATATTGCATGGGAATTTTTAAACTAAAAGCAGTTTATCCTAGTTCTATAATTAGAGATGTCCAATTTCCCTGAGTCGTTGACGGAATGATCATTTTGGTCATGAGGTATGTACCATAATTATCAGTGTTTCATTATCGTGGAACTGAAGACTGCCACCAAGACCCTCCTCACTGCTCACGACAGATGGCAAATGCTTGGTCTCCCCTCCCACATGAAGGCCACCTAGTGCACCATACTGACTAGTTCTGAAATCTAAAGCATGACTAAAACGCAGCATGCATAGAGCTCTGTGCTTCTGGCAAAAGAAAGCCTCAACATTTATCTTTTGTTTTAAGTTAACAGATGCATCAAATAACACAACACCAGGATCTCAACTGAAAACTCACATGCAGACTATATTGCACTGACATCTTGGGTTCAACTTATTAGCAGAATGTTCAGCCTGACAAGAATGCTGGAAACAGAGTCAACAGTAAGTTTCAGAAACAAATTGGATAAGTGCATAGAATTTACAGTGCAGGAATAGGCCATTTTGCCCAACTGGCCTGTGCTGGTGTTGCCCTTCCTTCCACCCCCTACTTCATATAACCCCATCAGCATATCCTTGTATTCCTTTCTTCCTCATGCATTTATCTAGCCTTTTACCTTAAATGCATCGATGCTATTCACCTCAACCACTCCTTGTGGTAGCAAGTTCCACATTCCAATCAGCATCTGGGTAAAGATGTTTCTTCTGAATTAGTGACCGTCTTAGACTTATGGCCTCCAGTTTAATGATTAATGATTAGAGCCTGTGTTAAAACTAGGAGGAGAAGAATTTCATGGAAACAGATTCAGAGCTAGAGTTATGACCTTTTGTGAAATCAGACCATAAACTAAATGTCGTGTCAGAATTGTTATTTCCCTGTCCCCAATTAGTGCCTGCTTTAATTGACAGATCCCGAGTCATTTAAAATAAACTGGGGGAATGGAATGTCTGATTTTGGCACGAGAACTTGAAAATCAGAAAGATGCACAGCACTACCTTCATAGTGTGGTATCAGTGAGAGTCATGGTGTTTGAGGAAATCTACACTACTACAGAAGCATTTGAACTAACTGAAAATCCCAGATTATAAGAATAGAGCATTGATTGTCCATGACCTTAAGGCCAAGGCACCTTGACATTTGGAAGATGTTGTTCCTAAAATGAAACAGTATTTAAGTAAGTAGTATGTATTGTTACAAGAATTTGAGATATATATATATTGGGAGATACCCTATGAATGGATTTATAAGAGGAAAAAATATATTTCTTGAGAGTAATATTTATTGTGATGGTAATTCTTTAGGTAGTCACAGAGTGGATACCGTTCCTGTTCCCTTTCCTGCCTTGTTCAGTCAGTGAATGGACAGTGGTCTATTGTGTCCATTGGTGCCTGTGCCTGGTATTCTTCCTCTCCTGTGTGACTTGTGAGTCAAGTATACTTGGCTCAGTTTTCATCGGGTGCAGGAGGGGGCAGAAAATGTATAGGGGAGTCAGATAGTGGGATCCACATCCAAATAGGTGAGAATATAGAGGCCCTGCCAATGATTGTGGCAGGGCATTGTTTAAACACAGTTTTCAGTTTTCCAGTCTCCTACCCCACACCGAGGAGGCTGCAGTCAGGAGACCTGTGGAAACGGTTCCCCGGCAGTCAGTGGAAGCAGGGCTATCTTTGGTGGACATGCAGGAATATTGACCAGAACCCTAAGCTTGCTGAAACCGTGCAAAATTAGGTCAACTTGGGAAGATGGTGGAGGGGTGATCTGGCTGCAATTAGGAGGGACCCAGTCAGACTAGGGAGGGCCCAAAGCTTCTTTGGGAGGCCTGAAGGAAAAGCCTCTCTTCCTCCTGGTCCAACAACAATAATTTGTATTTATATAGTGATTCACAGGAGCATTACTAAACAAAGTATGACACCGAGCCAGATAAGGAAATATGAGCTCATATGACTAAAAGCTTGGTCAAAGAGGAAAGTTTTAAGAAATGCCTTAAAAGAGGCAAGTGGGTAGAGAGATGTAGGGAGGAAATTCCAGAGTTTGAGGCCTAGGCAACTGAAGGTATGGCCGCAAATGGTGGAGGAATTAAAATTAGGGATCAAAGAGAGGCCAAGGTTTAGTGGAAATTAGATATTTCGGAGGGGTGTGAGGCTGGAGGAGATTACAGAGATAGGGAGGGGCAAAGCCATGGAAGGATTTGAAAGCAAGGACGCAAATATTAAAATCAAGACATTAAATTCACAGCCAATGGTAAATGCTGAGCTGTTCAAATCCCAAAGGGAAACTTGAAACAACTGCCACAACTTGTTTTGCAATTTGCATAAATTTCAAGATGCATGCCTTAAATCCAGTAGTAATAAGACCACCAAGTCTCATAGGTTTTTCCAAAACTAGATTAAACATTTATTAATATGAGAAATTACTCTAAATACATACATAGATCTACAAATTACTACTATGATAACTTCTAAATCCCCTAATCACTCTAACTCCCAGTTATACTTTCGTTAAGGCAACAGTAAGACACATAGATTTTAAAAGACCCAGGCAAGGTAACACACGATACCCTGAACCAGTCAAATTCAAAGTGAGTTTTCTTAACTTCAGTTATGTGAAGACAGCAGCTAGAGGCATAGATGCTGAAGGCTTTTCACACTTGTTAGATCTTAAAAATGCCTCCCCTTACACACAGCCTTGGCTCCTTTATACATATTTTCCCCTTTGCAAATTCCCATTGTTTCACTATGTCTTTGGACTTCATCATTTTGATAATAAAAATCTCTCATAGCACTAAGTTTTACCAGTTATCTTTGAGAAAAGTAAACATACTGGGCAGATTTTTGCTCTTGGCGGGCAGGCTCGTCAGGGACGGTCAGGAAGCTGACTGTCACCTGCAATTGGCACCACACCACAATTTTACACTGGCAGACCTATTAAGGCTAAGCACTGCCTGTGTGGGTGGGGTGGGGGGGTACAGCAGTGGTAAGTGTGAGCCAGATGAATGCAAACTTTGCAGATGCGTGCGAGTGAGTGCTGCATAATCTCCCTGAGCCACAGAGTTGCCTTAGAGAAATGAAGAGATATATAAAAAATAATTTTAAAAAATGTAATGAAACATGTCCCCTCATGTGACTCTGTCACATGAGCAGGGATATGTTATTAATGAAAAATTAGAGTTTTTATTTTATTTTTAATTGCTTCTGGAAACCTCATCCTGTCTGCTTGGCCATTTTGCCTGCCCACCAACTGTCAGGTTGGACGAGCAGCAAGAAACTTGTGTTAATTGATTATTTAATAGCTTTAATAGGCCTTTTAATTGTCAGCGGGCGCACTGCTGGAGGGCACGTTGCTGGCTCCGGTGCCCACCCGGTGACTGAGCTATTGTGTGACGGCCGAGCATGCTGACAACAACGCGTGTCACTTTATGCTTGAATGAATCAGGCACATCCGCGTCCGCCTGCCCACTGAGCAAAAATTTCTGCCCACTGTTTCTAAACTTCCCTGGCTAGGTGACACATTTCACCCCCCCTTTGAAAACAATCTAGGCTGGTTTATTTAAAAATACACATGTCCTTTTTCGCCTTACATTCTAAACTTCCCCATGTTTACAATGGTTACATCAAAGCCTTCAGACCAGCTGCGTTTAATCCAATTAAGTCTCTCTCTCTCTCTCTCTCTCTCACACACACACACACACACACACACACACACACACACACACACACACACACACACACACACACACACACACATAGAAACAGATACCGCTATTTTACAATACACTTCAATAACATTATATCTTCCTGACAAGGCCAGCAAGAACAGGTAGCAGAGTTTTGGATCATGTGAAGTTTACAGAGGGTAGAATGTGGGTGACCAGCCAGGATAACACTGAAATAGATGAGTCTAGAGGTAACAGACGCATGGATGAGAGTTCCAGCAGAAGATGAGCTGGGAGAGGGCTGAAGTCGGGCGATGTTACAGAGGTGGAAATAAGCAGCCTTAGAGATAATGTAAGGTTGGAAGCTGAACTCAGGACCGAATGTGACAGCAAGGTTGATAACTGGCTTAATCTCAGACTGTTGCCAGGGAGTGGGGCGGTATCTAGGGAATGAAGTTTGGGACAGTGGGGGGACTGAAAACAATGGCTTCAGTCTTCCCAGTATTTAAGTGGAGGAAATTTCTGCTCATCCAGTACCTGATGTCGGATAAGCTATCTGATAATTTAGCAACAAGGGATGAGTTGAGAGGTGGTGGTGAGGTAGAGCTGTGTGTTGTCAGCATACTTGTGAAAACTAACACTGTGCCTTCGGATGATCTGGCCCATGGGCAGCTTGTCGATGAGAAATAGGAGGGGCCAAGGATTGATCCCTGGGGGATACCAGAGGAATAGTTGGGAGCAGAAAGAGAAGCCTTTGCAAGTGATTTTTTTGTCTATGATAAGAAAGATAAGAATGGAACCATGTGAGAGCAGTCCCACCCAACTGGACAACAGTGGAGAGAGTTTGGAGGACAATGGTATGATCATCCATATCAAAGGCTGCAGACAGGTTGAGAAAGATGAGGAGGTCCACAAGAAGTTCAGGGTCAAGTAAAGTTTTAAAATCTACCTGTGCCTTTTACAAGCCATTCAGCTCCTCCTACCATATTGTTGTTGCCTAGCAACAGACAACATGGGAGTCAACCTATGTTGAAATAAAAAAGACTTATGTATCTAACAGAGGGTGGCACCTGCTTTTAGCAGGAGCCTGGTCCAGAGCCTGAATCATCACCATTAATATTACTCTAAGCAGGAACGCAGAGGCTTGGAGATGAGATTTATATATATTTTAATTTAACACCTGGCAGCCCACTGAGTGTGGGGAATTTTTAAAATCAAGAGCAATGTACTATTCATGGAAAGCTATAGTGATGTCAGGACCCATATATCACAGAGCTTTGACATGGTTCTGCTTGGAAATCATGAGTTCATCCGTATCCCATGCCCGTGATCCAAATATGATGCTGGCTTGGCTCAGTTAGTGCACTTTGAGACATTGTGAGGGAATGAAGGGCACTATTCAAATAAAAGCTCTTTCTTCTACTCTGGTCTCTGGGTCAGAAGATTGTAGGATAAGTTTCCCTATTGGTAATGCCACAGTTTGGACGTAAAGTTATCAGTCAAAACATTGGATAGAGACCACTTTCACCAATTTTCATCTAACATAGAATTTTAGAGCACAGAAACAGGCCATTCAGTCCAACAGTGTTCCTGCCCCATTGGAGCCAGATCGATTTTGGGATGGACATTGTACAGGATGTAGGGCTGCAGCCCTAATATGTGAATGAATATGCATTAAGACCAAAACAACAACATAACATCCAGAACACTATTCCCATCACTTTTGTCAGTTTAGTACTGGTTTCTTACCTGCCCTTATCAACTAGGTGCCAAAGGGTTGCAGGAGTTAGTTTAGAGAACCCAGCCTGAAGACTGCCAATCTTTCAGGCCATTTCTTCACCATTTCTCTTTTGTTTTCTCTGGTTCTTGCCATCACTTGAATCTAATGTATCTTTGCTCCAATATTACTGCAATGTGGTAATCTGCCCTTTTGGAGGGCGAACACAAAATCCAATGGATGGAGCTCATTGGATCACGCTGCACCAGAGACCCATACCCCCACCACACCAAACTCTACAGGTAGAGGGACACATAGCTGCATTTGCCGGTGGAGACTCAGTTTAGAAAGACAACTGGATAGACTTAAACCTTCTGCTCCAATGAGACTTGCAGCCAAATTCTGCCGCAAGGCAGGAGTTGTGGCTGCCTGTTGAGGTTATGACCACCCTTAAACGTTTATGCTTCATGGTTATTCCAAGCTGTCAGTGTGGACCTCAGCAGCATAAGTCAATCAGCTGTCCACAGACATGTAAAGCAAACGACTGCTGACAGCAACATGTGAGGTTTTGCAATTCATAGAGTGGCAGGATTCACAGTGAACAGTTGGTTTTAGCTTGTATCCATGTGGTACTGTAATATTCCATCTACATTGCCACGATCTATGTGAATATGACATGGATTCCACTGTTTGTGTTTAGTGTGTTTGTGACCACCAGATTATGCAAGTGCATGCTTACTTCCAAAGCAAAGTCAATGAGGACAGGTAGAAACCCTGTCCTCAACATGCTTGCTTGGCTGAATGCCCAGCCTGATAAAAGCATTAGTTCAGCAGGAAATCTGTTTTGACAAGTGAAGTGAATTATTGACATTGCTTGACTGACATCTTTAAGTAGTTATAATAAGTTCTTTCTGTGATCTCTTCTGTCAATGTCTCAATATTTATTTGAACAAGATTAAGAGGTGTGATGGTCTGTCCAATTGACACTTTTGTGGAGTTGTAGGAACAGCTGATTCTTTCAAAGAAAATTTGCGAATGAGTGTTTTATTTCTCTCAGCAGCTCCACACTTGCAATTGCCATAAGGCTCATTGGTTATGTACATAGTGTATACTGGGTGAATGGACATAAATTAGCTTTTACGTGGCATGGAAGTTATGGGGGCCATGGGAGATGGCTAGCAGAATAATTTGCATTGAGTTGGCATGGAGGGTATTGGTGAGTGGCTGGGGGGGTAGGTAAGAGCTTTTGAACTTAACCCTCAAAAGGTTCCCAAATCCAGACTATGGGTCATGACTGCATTGAGGGGCCATGAACCACGAGTCACAGAAAAGCTGGCCCAACTCAACAAAATTGGTGGGGGCTAGATGATGCCTACCCCTGCAAAGGAGCCAGCCAGGTCAGGAATAGAGGGTGTGGGCTCACTATGAGCACCTTTATCCTCCATTGGCAAAAACTTGCTGGTGCTGGGAATGGGGGCAGGAATCCCAGAATTAGGTCCCACCTGCAATTTGTGAATGTCTGTGGAGTTGTTCTGACTCTGCAAAAATACAGCCTATGACTTTATGGAGTAGAAATAAACACTCTTTAAGGATGGCTAAGGTCTGTTTAAGTGTCAAAAACTGAAGATTTTTAAATCCTCTGCTCTTTGAACATGGAAAAAAGCGAGCCGCAACTGTAGTGAGAGTTGGAGTAAAGCACTGTTGGACTGCTTTAATTGAAGGCCATCTGGTGTCGAATGGGAAAAGGCATTACCATCTGGTCCCGCAGTTTCAATGGAGTAGTTTGTTGACATTTTCCTAGGGGGGCATGATTATGTTGTTATGAATGCTTGGCTGAACCTCAAAACTTAAAATTACCTCGGGGATTCTGAATTCACAGTTCAATTGGCGGTTTAAAGAGGCCATTAAAGAGTTAGCTGTCTTTGATGTAGAGTCTGAATCAAAGTTTGTTTGATTTTATAAGAGATAAACTACTTGAGATTTGAAAGATTTCAATGGGTTTCCTGAATGGGAGTTTTTTTCATAAAATGCATGTGAGTGAGAGATCTATTAGATTGTTTGAAATTTATTTTTTTCATCTCCGCAAGGCTCCTGACATCTGCCCATGATGAATACAAGGTGAGGGCTATGGAAGTGGCATGGGGTATAAGGGTGCATTAGGCGGGGGAAGGGGGTGTGGTGGGGTTTTGTGGAGGCATACGTTGGCATGGAGGGGTCATGGGGCTTTGGCAGGGTGGTGCGATGGATGAGGGTTAGTGGGTCCAAGAGCTTTAAAACAAATGGGACAAAGTCCCAGAGAACCAAGGAGAGACTTCAAACCAGCCTCCCTCAGCACTCACCAGTCCCCCTGATCACCTAGGATCTACTTCAAGGGTCAGTGAGCCCAACCCTATCCACCTCCACCTGCCTGGAGTGAAAATTGGTTCTAAATTGAGGCCAGTATGCCAAGTTGGGAAATCTCCAGACTTGAGCTCCCTGCCTTGGTAGTGAAAATTCAGCCTGCTGTCATTTGGACAAGTTGTTTAAATTGAGGTTCTTTCCGCTCTCTCCGTATTTCTCTTTGAAGAAGAGAATTATTCTGGTCAATTCTTATGCCCCAACAATCATCTTAAACAGATCGTCTGGTCATAGAAAACTTTTCTGTGGGATCTAGTGTGCAAATTGGCTGTCATCTTTTCTGGCATTACAGCAGTGGTACACTTCCAAGCAGTAGATAATTGGCTGTAGACAGGGCCTGGAAGGTGGGGGATGCATACGGTGTTATAATACCAGGGCCCAGGGGTTAGTGGGGGGGGGGGTGGGGACTCAAGTCCTTCTTTTCTGTATAAAAAATCAATGCCGTACATCATGGTTCCAAAGTGAACTCTTATTTCCTATCACGTCCCACTTATTTCCTCCATCAGTGATAAGCTTGTCATGAAAATATAATCATTTTCATAACATTATTGTGATTTATTGTAATAGTGGTGTTTTGGATTGTTGTGTGTGTGTGTGTGTGTGTGTATGGAATTTAGTTGAATTGGAGACATTTAGTCTGGAGGCTTTGAGTTGTCAAAAAGAAGCCAGGTTTGCAATGCTAAATACGTAAACATGGTTGAAGTTTTAGAATATGAGTTGTAAGGAAAATTTGCACTTTTAGATAAATTAGAGTAGTTTGAATTTCAAAGAGATGGTAAAATATTATGCCTAGCCAGAAGAAGCTAAGCCAAACAGTGTGTTTATTTTTCCCAAAGGTTACTGATAAATTTAGTACAATGAAAAGTTTTATATTATGAGAAAGTTAAAGTTCCAAAGACATATCTGAATAATGGAACTTGCATTAAAAAGGGAAAAACATGTATTAAGGAGATGAAGCTATGTGTCAGAGGGGAAAGGCATTCTAAGACCTAAGGCCTTCAGCATCTATGTATTAATTTGCTATCAGCAGGAACCGAAGCTGAGAAACTCACTTTGAATATCATTGTCCAGAGTATCGTGTTGTTTTGCCTTGGTCTATTTAAATCTATTTGTTTTTACTGTTGCCTTAATGGGGAGGTGTAACTGGGAGTCAGATTAATTCGGCGTTTTAGGAGTTATTATAGTAGCAAATTGTATACCTATGTATATGTTTGAAATCTTTTCTTTTGTTAATAAATGTTTAATTTAGTTTTCTAAAAACCTCTGAAGTTGTGGTAGTCTTATTACTTCTGAATTCAGGGGCACACATCATAACAAGCTGGTGTGAAAAGGGAAGCTGTGCTTGACTGACATGATGTTTCCGCTTTCCATCGGTCCGTTGCACTGTCCATCAATCGAACACTTGCACAGGATTGTTTGGGCTTCTGTGAGCGGGTATGGACATGCACGTGGTGGACAAGGGCATTAGAGCACTGGATACACAACATGAGGCACTAGGAAAGCAAAATATAAACATGAGTCGACAAATCTGGTTAGTTCTTTTGGACTTTAAATTAAGCACTTTGTGTACCCCAAGAATTGAAGCAGGTTATGGAATTTAAAAAATAATCATATTTGATTCACTATTTGCCCTCTCAAATTCCTCACCAATTTAGGCCTATAAAATGTAACTTGCTGTTACACTTGTATAGCACCTGGCATATTCCAAGAAATTTGAATTATATTTTGTGGTGATGGGTATTTTTATATCAATTCAACAACACTGTAGAGTGCATTTTAAGTGATCCTGAATACCTGATTGTGATTGTCATAGCCATAGTCATTCAGTCATAGAGTTACACAGCACAGAAACAGCCCCTTCAGCCCATTGTGTCCGTGCCAGCCATCAAGCACCTATATATTCTAATCCCATTTTCCAGCACTTGGTCCATAGCCCTGTATACTATGGCGTTTCAAGTGCTCATCTAAATAATTCTTAAATGTTGTGAGCATCCCTGCCTCTACCATCCCCGCAGGCAGTGTGTTTCAGATGCCAATCACCATCTGAGTGAAAAACATTTTCCTCAAATCCCCTCTAAACCTCCTGCCCCTTACCTTAAATCTATGCCCCCCTGGTTATTGACACTTCCGCTAAGGGGAAAAGTTTCTTCCTATCTACCCAACCTATGCCCCTCATAATTTTGAATACCTCTATCAGATCCCCCCTCAGCCTTCTCTGCTCTAAGGAAAACAACCCTAGCCTATCCAGTCTCTGCCTGCTCCAGCGGAGGCAGCATCCTGGTGAATCTAGTCTGCACCCTCTCCAGCGCAATCACATCCTATAGTGTGGCGACCAGAACTGCACACAGTACTCCAGATGTGGCCTAACTAGTGTTTTATACAGCTCCAACATAACCTCTCTTATATTCTATGCCTTAGCTAATAAAGGCAAGCATCCCATATGCCTTCTTAACCCTGCTGCTGCTGCCTTCAGGGATCTATGGACATGTACACCAAGGTCCTACTGATTCTCTCTACTTCCTGGGGTCCTAACATTCATTGTGTACTCCCTTGCCATGTTAGTCCTCCCAAAATGCCTCACCCCACACTTCTCAGGATTAAATTCCATTAGCCACTGCTCTGTCCATCTTACCAGCCCATCTATATTGTCTTACAATCTAAGGCTTTCCTCCTCACTATTTACGACATCACCAATTGTTGTATTGCAAACTTACTGATCATACCTCCTATATTCATGCCTAAATCATTAATGTACACTACAAACAGCAAAGGTCCCAGCACCAGTCCCTGCTGTACACCACTCGTCACAGGCTTCCAATTGCAAAAACAACCTTCGACCATCACCCTCTGCCTCCTGCCACTAAGCCAATTTTGGATCCAATTTGCCAAATTGCCCTGGATCCCATGGGCTCTTACCTTCTTGACCATGCTCCCATGCGGAACCTTGTCAAAAGCCTTACTGAAGCCCATGTAGACTACATCAACTGCACTACCCTCATCTACACAACTAGTCGCCTCCTGAAAAAATTCAAGCACTTTGTTAGCCATGATCTCCCCCTGACAAAACCATGCTGACTATCCCTGATTAATCCCTGCCTCTCTAAGTGGAGATTAATCCTGTCCCTCAGAAATGCTTCCAATAGTTTCCCCACCACTGATGTTAGACTCACTGGCCTGTAATTAACTGGTTTATCCCTACTACCCTTCTTGAATAATGGTACCACATTCTCTGTTCTCCAGTCCTCTGGCACGTCTCCTGTGGCCAGAGAGAATTTGAAAATTAGTGTCAGAGCTCCTGCAATCTCCTCCCTTGCCTCACCTAGCAGCCTGTTATACATCTCACCCGGGCCTGGGGATTTATCTACTTTTAAGCCTGCAAAAACCCCCAATACCTCCTCCGTTTCAATGCTAATTTGTTCAAGTATATCACAGCCCCCCTCCCAGATTTCTACACCTACATCATCCTTCTCCATAGTAAACACAGATGAAAAGTAACCATTTAAAACCTCACCTATGTCCTCCAGCTCCACGCACAGATTGCCACTTTGGTCCCTAATGAGCCCTAAGCTTTCCCTGGTTATCCTTTTGCCCTTAATATATTTATAAAATGCCTTGGGTTTTGCTTTTTCTTTTCTGCCAGTGTTTTTTTATACCCCCTCTTAGTTCTCCTAATTACTTTTTAAAGTGCCCCCTACACTTGCTATACTTCTCTAGGGCTTCTGCTGTTTTCAGCCCTCTGCATCTGCCATAAGTTTCCTTTTTTCCCCTTATATAATTCTCTATATCCCTTGACATCCATGGTTCCCTGGACTTGTTGGTTCTACTCTTCACCTTTACGGGAACATGTTGGCCCTGAACTCTCACTATTTCCTTTTTGAATGATTCCCACTGGTCTGATGTAGACTTTCCTTAAGTAGCTGCTCCCAGTCCACTTTTGGCCAGATCCTGTTTTATCACATTGAAATCGGCCTTCCCCCAATTCAGGACCTTTATTTCTGGTCCACCTTTGTCCTTTTCCATAACTACCTTAAATCTTACAGAGTTATGGTCACTGTCCCCAAAATGCTCCCATGCTGACACTTCTATAACTTGCCTAGCTTCATTCCCTAAGATTAGGTACAGTACCACCCCTTCTCTTATAGGGCTTTCTACGTGCTGGCTCAAAAAGCTCTCCTGGATGCACTTTAAGAATTCCGCCCCCTCTAAACCTTTCACACTAAGACCATCCCAGTTAATATTGGGGAAGTTAAATCCCCTACTATTATTACCCTATTATTTTTACACTTCTGTAAGATTTGCCTACACATCTGCTGCTCTATCTCCCCCTGACTATTTGAAGGCCTATAGTATACTCTCAGCAAAATGATTTTTGTTTTTAAGTACTACCCATACGGCCTCATTTGAGGAACCTTCTAAGATACCATCCCTCTTTATTACAGTAATTGACTCCTTGATCAATAGTGCAATGCCACCTCCTCTTTTAAACCACTCACCCCCCCCGCACACCCCCCACCCAACGCCCCAGTCATGCCTGAAGATTCTAGATTATTGAGCTACCAGTCCTGCCCTTCCCTCAACCATGTCTCTTTGATAGCAATAGTATCACATTCCCATGTGTTAATCAACACTCTAAATTCATCTGCCTTGCTTGTAAGGCTCCTTGTGTTAAAACAGATGCAATCCAGCCTTTCATTACTCTGTTGTGCCTTAACAGGTCTATATTTGCTCTATCTTCCAGACTGACTTATTTCCTCTTCTGTATTTGACTGTGCATCACCCCCTACTGTACCTCCACTCTGTGTCCCACCCCTCCTGCCAAATCTGTTTAAACACTCCCCAACAGCAATAGCAAACCTCCCCACAAGGTTGTTGGTCCTGTTCTAGTTCAGGCGCAAACTGTCCAACTTGTACAGGCCAGACACAGACCCAGTGATCCAGGAAACTGGATCTGTATGGACTGTATGGACTTTAATTCAAAACCTGCAACTTTGAAAGCCCTCATTGAAACAGTTCCCAAAACCATATAAAAACGGCTCTATTTTAAAGGAAGCAAATAATGGATCCTCGGGTGATTGCTGCTGTTCTTTTATACATGTGGATGGTCTGTGTAACAGGAGCGATTTATAGAACCCAACCAGCGGAACCCAGGCCATTGTTTAATGAATAAAATCGCAACACATTCCCTTTTGAAGTTGTGTTACAGTCAGAAAATTCTTAACGTATAATTTATCCAATGTCCTATCAATGAGGCATTTTGCCATGTAAAGCTCAGCTCAGGGTTTAAATGAGACATTGAGATTGCAATTTGGTTCAGCTTGGGACAGTGAATAGCGAGTGATATAGAATGGTGCTGTTTTAACTTACCTAACTGAAGGGTATTACAGCTGGATCTCAGACAAGGAACCTGCCATAAAGAGGAGAGGGAGGTGTGATGAGAGTTGGTAGAGTGGGGAGAGCTGGGTAGGCTCAATCAACACACATGGGGAAACTAGCGTGTACAGGGGTGGGAAGAGAAGCCATTGTTGGAGTAGTTCTGTCTACGATCAGATAGGTAGAACTGGGACCAGGTGAGGGAAATCTCACTAAGCGGGGTGGCAGTGAAATTGAATTAGAGAAAGGAGGCATTGGTGGGACCACATCAAAAAAAAGCTGCAGGAAGATCAAGGCCAGATATGCACCCTGGCCACAGTCAAGAGGATGTCACTGCGACTTCTGGGAGCTTGGAGCTGTTTTAGTGCTGGGACAGTGGCGGAATCCTGATTGGGGACATTCAAAAACAGACTTGCAGGAAGGATGGGCATCAGAGGCAGCAGCATGTTCAGAAGAAAGGGACATTGAAGATAGAGGGCAGAATTTTTCTCTCGTCGATGGCATCGCACCCTCTCGCAATATTTCGCCCAGCGGCCGCGCGTCCGCCAACAATTAAGAGGCCCATTAAGGCCCTTAATCAATTAATTAAATCTGATTTTTTGCTGGCCATCCAACCATTCAGTTGGGCAGGCAAAATGGCCAAGCAACCTTTGGATTTATGAAGCCTCATCCACAGGCAGGATGAGGTTTCCAACAGGAATTAAAAATAAAATAAAAATGTGGAAATCTCCTTTATGACAAGTCACTGCTCATACGACAGAATCACATGAGGGGACATGTTTCTGACATTTTTAAAGTCTTCATTTATGTTTATAAATATCTTCAGCTGCCTGAGACAGCTCTATGGCTTCAGGGATCTTCCAATGCTCATACCCACATACATTCGCAAACATCCGCGCTCGCCCTCCTCCCACTCCCACCCCGGCAGTGCTCAGCGATGCAGCGCTTGATTCACGCTTGCTGGCCATTAATTGGCCAGTCAGTGTGAGATCACGATTGGGGTCCAATTGTGGGCGGCAGTCAGTTTCACGGCCGCTCCTGAGCCCGCCCACCCCGCCCGGCCGATGGCGTACAAGTGATGCCCAGAGAATTATTTGCAAGGACAGAGGGATTGAGAGTTGTTTTCTTTAGGGGAGGAGTTTTGAATGAAGAAGAACATAAGAAATAGGGGCAGGAATAGGCCATTCAGTCCCTCAAGCCTGCCCCGCCATTCAGTAAGAACATGGTTGATTTGCCCCAGGTCTCAACTCCTCTTTAGTGCCAGCTCCTCATAGCCTTCAACTCCCCAACATTTCAAAAACCTATCTCCCTCCTCTTTAAATACTTTCAGTGATCTAGCCTCCACAATTCTCTGGGGTAGAGAATTCCAGACATTCACTACCCTCTGAGAGAGGAAATTCCTTCACATCTAGTTTTAAATGAGTGTCCCCTTATTCTGTAACTATGTCCCCTAGTTCAAGATTCCCCCAATAGTGGAAGCATCTTCTCAACATCTACCCCATCAAGCCCCCTCAGAATCTTGTACGTTTCAATAAGATCACCCCTCATTCTTCTAAACTCTAATGAATAAAGACCTAACCTGTTTAGCCGCTCTTGATGAGTCAACCCCTTCATCCCAGGAATCAGCCTAGTGAATCTCTTTTGAACTGTCTCCAATGCTGGTATGTCCCTTCTTAAATACGGGGACCAAAACTGCACTCAGTACTCCAGGTGCGGCCTCACCAACACCCTGTACAGTTGTAGCAAGACTTCCCTATTTTTAAATACCAAACCCCTAACAAAATTCCATTTGCCTTCTTAATTACTTGCTGCACCTGCATGCTAACTTTTTGTGTTTCGTGCACAAGAACACCCAGATCCCTCTGTGC
This sequence comes from Carcharodon carcharias, assembly GCF_017639515.1. Classification (NCBI taxonomy): domain Eukaryota; kingdom Metazoa; phylum Chordata; class Chondrichthyes; order Lamniformes; family Lamnidae; genus Carcharodon; species Carcharodon carcharias. The sequence goes on from NC_054481.1 coordinate 49,597,624, forward strand.
TGCAATTTTTTGGAGTGTCTCTCCTTTTAATTATAGTCTGCCTTTTGATTCTTCCTGCCAAAGTGCATGACCTCCCGCTTTCCTACATTAAACTCCGTCTGCCAAGTTTTTGCCCACTCACTCAATCTATCTATATCACCTTGTAGATTCCTTATGTCCTCATCACAACATGCCCTCCCACCTATTTTTGTATCATCAGCAAATTTGGATACATTAGACCCTGCCCCCTCCTCCAAGTCATTAATATAGATACTAAATAATTGAGGCCCTAGGACTGATCCTTGTGGCACTCCACCAGTTACGCCTTTCCAACCTGAAAAAGACCAATTAATCCCAACTCTGTGTCTTCTATGTGTTAACCAATCCTCAGTCCATGCTAATACACAACCCAAATACCTTGAGCTCAAATCTTATGCAGTAATCTTTTATGTGGCACCTTATCGAATGTCTTTTGGAAATCTAAATGCCCCTTTATCAGTTATGCTTGTTTTATGCTCAGAGTGCTAGCAAATTTGTCAAACATGATTTCCCTTTCACAAAACCATGTTGACTCTGATTGTGTTAAGCTTTTCTAAATGTCCTGCTATTTCTTTCTTAATAGGGGCATTCTTCCTTAATGGAGTCTATCATTTTCCCAATGACATGTTGGGCTGAATGGCCTATAGTTTCCTGCTTATTGTCTCCTTCCCTTCTTGAACAAAGGCGTCACGCTAGCGGTTTTCCAATCCTGCTAGGACCCTCCCGGAATCCAGTGAGTTCTGGAATATTTCGACCAATGGCTCCATTATCTCTGCAGCCACTTCCTTTAAAACCCTTGGATGTAGGCCATCAGATCCTGGTGACTTGTCTGCATTTAGTCCCATTAGTTTGTCAAATACTTTGTTCCTTGTGATAGAGACTGTTACAAGATCTTTCCTCCCATTAGCTCCTTGCTTATCTGATATCTTTGGGATGTTTATAGTGTCCTCCACCGTGAAGACCAATGCAAAATATTGGTTTAAATTATCTGCCATTTCCCTGTTTCCCCATTATCAGTTCTCCAGTCGCATCTTCCAAGGGTCCCACTCTCACTTTAGCCATTCTCTTTTACATACTTGTAGAAGCTCTTGCCGTTTGTTTTTATAGTTCTTGCCAATTTACTTACATAATCAATTTTCTCCCTCTTTATTAGCTTTTTAGTCATCTGCTGCTGCTTCCTAAAAAAATTCCCAATCCTCTAACCAACCACTAGTCTTCGCCGCTTTGTCTGCCTTACTTTTTGATTAGGTAATCTCTTTGACCACCTTTGTTAACCACAGGTGGTTCATCCTTCTCATTGAGTCCTTCTTTTTGACCAGGATAAATGTTTGCTGAACGTTATGAAATATCTGCTTAAATGTCTGCCACTGCTCACCTACTGCCTTCCCTTTAGTCTATTTTCCCAGTCCACTCTAGACAACTCTTTCTTCATACCTCTTTGCCCTTATTTAAGTTGAGGACACTGGTTTGAGATGTGAATTGCTCACCTCAAACTGAGTTTGAAATTCTACCGTGTTGTGATCACTACACCCTCAAGGATCCTTAACTACAATATCTCTTATTAATCCCACTTCATTACGCATTACTAGATCTAAAATAGTCTGTTCACGAGTAGGTTCTGCAACATATTGCTCTAAGAAACAATCCCTGATGCATTCTACAAATTTGATGTTACCCCTGCCAATCTGATTTCTCCAGTCAATATACAGATTAAAATCACCCATGACAATTGTAGTGCCCTTCTTACATGCCTCCATTATTTCCTGATTTATACTTTGTCCTACAAGGAGGTAACTCTTCGGGGGCCTATAGACAACTCCCACCCGTAACTTCTTCCCCTTGGCTATTCCTTATTTTCACCCAAACTGATTCCACATCACAATCTATTGTAACTATATCACTACTCACCACCACACTGATACCTTCCTTTATTAACAAAGCTACCCCACCTCCTTTTCCTTTTTGGCAATTTTTCTGGAATGTCGAATACCCTTGAGTTCCCAGTCTTGTCACCCTGCAACCACATCTCTGTAAAAACTATCAAGTCATATTAATTTATTTCTATTTGTGCCATCAACTCATTTATCTTGTTACAAATGCTGCGTGCAGTCATATAAAGAGCCTTAGGCTTTGACTTTTTACCATAATTACTCTAACTGGTTCTAATTTCTGTTGCACTGTTCTGCTTATATTTTCTGCCCCTTCCTGTCACACTTTGATTATCGTTCACCTCTTCACTACCCTGCACCTTTGCCCTTTCATTTCTTTTTGATTTTTAAACTTCCCTTCAATTGAACATCCCCCACCCCCAACTACTTAATTTAAAGTCCTCTCTACAATCCTAGATTTACTAGAATGGCTCAGGGATGAGGGATTACAGCTACAGAAGCTGGGGTTATTCTCCATTGCGAAGAAAAGGCTAAGAGGAGATTTGATCGATGCATTTAAAATCATGAAGGATTTAGATAGAGAAAAGAAACTCTTTCCAGTAGCTGAAGGGTTGAGAACCAGAGGGCACAAATCTAAGGTGATTGATGAAAGAATAGAGACAACATGCAGAAGAATTTCTCTTTTGTGATGAATGGTTGGAATGCTCTGCCTGACATGGTGGGGAAAGAGTGGGACTAACTGGATTGCTCTTTGAAAGAGCTTGCCCAGACTTGATGGGTCAAATGGCCTCCTCCTGTGCAATACTATTCTACAGGCCGAATTATCACCCCCGCCCCCACCCCCCGTTGTGGGGCAAGTTGAAGAGCGGGCGTATACAGGTGTGCTTCCGATCGGCACCACGATCGGAGGCGTGCCGCCATTTTACGTGGGCGGGCCAATTAAGGCCCTCCAAGCGTGATGTCTGCACGGAAGTGCTACGCGCTCACTGTGCGGGCAGGGGGATTACCAAAATCGAGAGTGCGCTCTTTTGCGCATATGCACGAAAGAGTGCATTCATCTCCCTGAGGCTAAGTGCAGCCCCGGAGATCGGCTGTAAATGTAAAAACGATAAAAATAGAAAAATAAAATTTCCCTAAAATGTCCCTTCATGTGACAGTGTCACATGAGTTGGGACATGTCCATAATTTTTACAAAACCTTCATTAAAATTTTTTAAAGCCTACGTGAAACCTCACCCCGCCCACGAATGAGGTTTCATGTTTTTTCTAGATAAAAATAAAAAATTGCGGATGCTGGAAATCCAAAACAAAAACAGAATTACCTGGAAAAACTCAGCAGGTCTGGCAGCATCGGCGGAGAAGAAAAGAGTTGACGTTTCGAGTCCTCATGACCCTTCAGCAGAACCGGGTGAATCCAAGGAGAGGGGTGAAATATAAGCTGGTTTAAGGTGGGGGGTGGGGGGAGAGAAGTGGAGGGGGGGTGGTGTGGTTGTAGGGACAAGCAAGCAGTGATAGGAGCAGATAATCAAAAGATGTCACAGACAAAAGAACAAAGGAACACAGAGGTGTTGAAGTTGGTGATATTATCTAAACGAATGTGCTAATTAAGAATGGATGGTAGGGCACTCAAGGTATAGCTCTAGTCGGGGTGGGGGGCATAAAAGATTTAAAAATAATGGAAATAGGTGGGAAAAGAAAAATCTATATAAATTATTGGAAAAAACAAAAGGAAGGGGGAAGAAACAGAAAGGGGGTAGGGATGGAGGAGGGAGTTCAGATCTAAAGTTGTTGAATTCAATATTCAGTCCGGAAAGCTGTAAAGTGCCTAGTCGGAAGATGAGGTGCTGTTCCTCCAGTTTGCGTTGGACTTCACTGGAACAATGCAGCAAGCTAAGGACAGACATGTGGGCAAGAGAGCAGGGTGGAGTGTTAAAATGGCAAGTGACAGGGAGATTTGGGTCATTCTTGCAGACAGACCGCAAGCGTTCTGCAAAGCGGTCGCCCAGTTTACGTTTGGTCTCTCCAATGTAGAGGAGACCTCATTTGGAGCAACAAATGCAGTAGACTAAGTTGGGGGAAATGCAAGTGAAATGCTGCTTCACTTGAAAGGAGTGCTTGGGCCCTTGGATGGTGAGGAGAGAGGAAGAGAAGGGGCAGGTGTTGCATCTCTTGCGTGGGCATGGGGAGGTGCCATAGGTGGGGGTTGAGGAGTAGAGGGTGATGGAGGAGTGGACCAGGGTGTCCCGGAGGGAATGATCCCTACGGAATGCCGCCGGGGGGGTGAAGGGAAGATGTGTTTGGTGGTGGCATCAAGCTGGAGTTGGCGGAAATGGCGTAGGATGATCCTTTGAATGCGGAGGCTGGTGGGGTGATAAGTGAGGACAAGGGGGACCCTATCATGTTTCTGGGAGGGAGGAGAAGGCTTGAGGGCAGATGCGCGGGAGATGGGCTGGACACGGTTGAGGGCCCTGTCAACGACCGTGGGTGGCAAACCTCGGTTAAGGAAGAAGGAGGACATGTCAGAGGAACTGTTTTTGAAGGTAGCATCATCAGAACAGATGCGACAGAGGCGAAGGAACTGAGAGAATGGGATGGAGTCCTTACAGGAAGCGGGGTGTGAGGAGCTGTAGTCGAGGTAGCTCTGGGAGTCGGTAGGCTTGTAATGGATATTGGTGGGCAGTCTATCACCAGAGATTGAGACAGAGAGGTCAAGGAAGGGAAGGGAAGTGTCAGAAATGGACCACGTGAAAATGATGGAGGAGTGGAGATTGGAAGCAAAATTAATAAATTTTTCCAAGTCCCGACAAGAGCATGAAGCAGAACCGAAGTAATCATCGATGTACCGGAAATAGAGTTGTGGAAGGGGGCCGGAGTAGGACTGGAACAAGGAATGTTCCACATACCCCATAAAGAGACAGGCATAGCTGGGGCCCATGTGGGTACCCATAGCCACACCACCCCCCTCCACTTCTCTGCCCCCACCCACCACCCCCCCCACCTTAAACCAGCTTATATTTCACCCCTCTCCTTGGATTCACCCAGTTCTGCTGAAGGGTCATGAGGACTCGAAACGTCCACTCTTTTCTTCTCCGCTGATGCTGCCAGACCTGCTGAGTTTTTCCAGGTAATTCTGTTTTTGTTTTTCATGTTTTTTCTAGTTCCCGCCAGGGCTCCTGGCCTGCCCGCCAACCTTAAGGTTGGACGGGAAGATCCTTTAATTACTTAATTGACCCTGTCAATGGCCTCAATTGCCCATTGACAGGTCGGGGGTAGTGGGGGGTGGGGGGGGGGCGGGGTGGGGTTTGGGGGCGGGGGGGGTTGGTGGGGGGGAACGGATTTTGCTGCACTCCTGCCTTCCTAAAAATTTAAATGGGGCGCGGTGATGTCGGGAGTTCCCCCCCGACGTCACCACCTGTCATTTTATGCATCAGCGAGCAGGCCCCACCCCCACTCGCCAACGGGTAAAACCCTGCCCTACAACTTTTTAGATTCTATGGTGTGTGGCTCTCTATGTGGAAGGCTGGTTCTTGACTCCAAATTTCAGGGGTTAAATCTTATAAATGACAGATCGACTGCTATTCACCACCCTCTGAGCTAGAGGATATGAAATGAAAGATTTAGCTGCTCAAATGATTCCCGGAAATACTTTTGAACAGAGCATGAAAATTAAAATTGTGTAGTGTTTTGATGAGCTGAATATTCAATCATTGCCATTTAATATATATCTATAGTTTAACATAGCAGAACAAATTGTATTAAAATTGGTATTATTTGTGCAAAGAAATTGAAAATCCAGAACAAAAAGAATTGTCAAACGTATTTAAATTCAATAAATTAAAATTATTGCATAATGTGTTGAGTGGCCCAGAAAGAGGAGAAGCACCAGGGCCCATGATTTCTCTCCCTGATCCTGTGGTCCTGGTGTGGAGCCCTTAGGGATATCCCAAAGCTGTGAAAGGTGCTTATATAAATGTAAATACTTTCCCTTTTGAGTAAAGGACTCGGTGGGCCAAGACAAGTGCTTGGGTAATGGCCGAGGTGAACTCAGTCTGGTGCTAGGTTAGTGGTTCTATTTGGTTTGAGCACCTTGAGCTGGGCTGGACTGGTCAGGTCAGAACTGGACCAGGGCCAGACCAGCTATTACAGTAAAGTGTTGGACCAGTCCTCGGTTGTGGCCTAAAATTGGGAAAGTTCTACTGCAGAAGTTCAGATCATGAATGGGAAGACCGCAGTGCGGTCTGGAAAGTCTCAGCTGATACAGAAACTCCCCTTTCAGCTGTATCACACAGCCTCAATCATCTGATAACAGCTTTGATTCAAAATATTATGCTTTAGCTGCCTTACAGCTGCCATGAGACAGCTGCTTGTCTTTGATCAAGATGGCAAGCCACTTTCATGCAGACTTCAGGGCGACTTCAACTAGCTAATTATTTGCACGTTTATAAATTTGTGTGCGCGTGTGTGTAGTTCAGTCTTAATAATATACTATATAAGTGAAAACAGTATTATGCTGATATTGTCAACTATTTTGAAATGCAGCTAAAAAGCAAAAGAGCTATGTTCTTTTCTTTGGAAATAGTTGTTGCAGAAATATAGTTCTCAAAGGTGCAGTAAATAAAGATAAATGGTGATTGTTTTCCTGCCCTTTCACTCTTGCTTTATAACTTCTCCACATTAAGGTGCAGTTCCCTCGAACCAAGAACATATTGGCATGAGTGCTTGGGAATTGGAAGCTGCCAGTGGCTGACAATTTACTGCGTGATAGCTGAATTAATTGCATTTTACCAAGAAAAATATGGAAGCAGTGGCAGGCGATGGCTGTTGCAATTTACCGCACATCAATACAGAGGAAAACAATAAATTATTTGACCTGTTGACACCATCTTAACCAAGCACTTTCCAGCTCTGCTGTGTCTTGTTGAGCTTACAGATGGACACTTTCATTTTTTTACATAGAATGCAAACAATTTGGGGTTTTTCTTGCTTAATTTTCTTTCCTATTACCCACTCCCTTCTTCTCTAGGCACAATATCTTGACCACTGACAACCAGTTAGTATCAGTACTATGGCCTGGTGACAGTAATACATAGAATTTGCAGCATGGAAAAGTCATTCAGCCTAACTGATCTGTGCCAGTTAGCTGCTCCCCCTCCATCTGCATTTTCTTCAAGTCGCCGTTTTGATGATGATTATTATATGGTGTTATAGAATGCCTCACAGGCAAGCCTATCCTCCCCATCAACATCCACATAGAACCATAGAGCCATACAGCCCATCTTTTCCATGTCAGCCCTTTCTAATCCCACCTTTCTGCACCCGGCTCATAGCCCTGAAGCTTACAACACTTAAGGTGCAGATCCAAGTACTTTTTAAAAGAGTTTAGAGTTTCTGCCTCTATCACCAACTTGGGCAGCGAATTCCAGACACCCACTACCCTCTACGTAAAAAGTTCTTCCTTGTGTCCCCCCTACATCTTCTGCCACTTATCTTGAATCTGTGTCCCCTGGTTCTAGAATTTTCCACCAAGGGAAACAATTTTATCCTGTCCACTCTATCTATTCCCCTCATAATTTTGTACACCTCAATCAAGTCATCTCTCAGCCATCTTTGTTTTAAGAAAAATAACCCCAACCTATCCAATCTCTCCTCCTAGCTACACTTTTCTAACCCTGGCAACATTCTTGTAAACCTCCTCTGCACTCTCTCCAGAGCTATTACGTCCTTCCTGTAATGTGGTGACCAGAACTGTACACAATACTCCAGTTGTGGCCTCACCATTGTTTTATACAATTCCAACATTATATCCTTACTTTTATATTCTATACCTCTGTCAATGAAAGGAGAGCATTCCATATGCCTTCTTTACAACCTTGTCTACTTGAACTGCTGCCTTCAGGGATCTGTGTACTTGTGTGCCAAGATCTCTCACTTCATCTACCCCTCTTAGTATATTCCCATTTATTGTGTAATCCCTGTCAATGTTTGACCTCCCTAAATGTATAACCTCACACTTCTCTATGTTAAAATCCATCTGCCACTTTACCGCCCATTCCACCAACCCATCTATATTGTTTTGGAGATTATGGCTACCCTCTACACTATCCACTACTCGGCCAACCTTTGTGTCATCCACAAATTTCCCAATCGTATCCCCCACGTTCACGTCCAAATCATTAATATATAACACAAACAGCAAGGGTCCCAACACTGAGCTCTGTGGAACATCACTTGAGACAACTTTCCAATCGCAAGGGCATCCATCGACCGTTACATTTTGTTTCCTTTTACACCTTTTATCCAGTTTGCCACATTACCCTGAATCCCATGGGCTTTTACTTTCCTGACCAATCTGCTATGTGGGACCTTGTCAAATGCCTTGCTAATATCTATGTACACAACATCCACTACACTACCTTCATCAACCCTTGTCGAACTCCAGAGGATTGGAGGGGTCATGGAGCCACAATCAGGAGTGTAAGCCCTACCTGTGTTTTTCCTTCCTCTCCCTATCTCAGGGTGGAGGGGGCCATATGTTGTGTTCCAGTTGTTGCCCCAGCTGAGGGGACATGACTCAGTGATTAGCATTCTCACCTTTGAGTCAGAGAATTGTGGGTTTTCAGACTTGAGCACCAAAATCTAGTCTGACATTCCATTGCAATACTGAGGGAATGCTGAACTATTGAAGCTGCTGTCTTACAGATAAGGTGTTAAACAAAGGCTCTATCTGCCCTCTCAGGTGGGCATAAAAGATCCCACAGTACTATTTCAAAGAAGAGCTGGAAAGTTGCTGCTAATATTCCTCCATCAACCAATATAATTGAAATATCACCTGGTCATTTATCTCATTGCTGTTTGTAGGAACTTACAGTGTGAGACTTGGTTGCTGAATTTCTTACATTACAATGACTACACTTCAAAAGTGTTTCATTGGCCGTGAAGTGCACTGGGACATCCTGAGGTCATGAAAGGTGTGATGTAAATGCAAATCTTTCTTTCTTTACATCATGGGACATTACTATTCTGAGGGCACTTTATAACCTATTGCTTTTGATCAACGCTTTCTTTCTAATCTTGACAGTGTGAACTGTTACCTTCTCCAGACCATTGAAAATAAAGTCAAGGCCAAGAAATCCATCCAGAAATATATAACTCAGTGTGCTGACTTATATATACTAAAGCAGTGAGCTTGTGAATTACAACTACTGCAACATTCACAAACAACTCTGAAATCTCATTTGAAACCAAACTATTACTATTATGAACACATTCTTAATATCCTTTTATTTGGGCTTCTCGTCTATTTCTGTTGGTATTGTCAGAAGTAGAGAAGATGAGTCCCCCATTTTGAGTATGTGTATATTAATCCAGCTGATTCCCATAATTGGATTCAATCACTTCTTCAGACCCAGCTGCTGCAGTTGTACATTTGCACTCTTGACAATCATAGTGTATCTCCTATTCTTTGACTAGGACTTTCCTATACTGTGTGAGGTTCCAGACTCTTCACAGGTGACTGACCAAATTGCCTTACGCAGAGTCATGACTGTGCCCTTGGGTGTGTCACACACTTTGGTGGTCTCCCTCTTCTAAGTATTGTCCTACTAAACTTGTTAGGATCTTCTTCCTCTTCTGCTGTTCCCAGCCTTCATGGACATTAGAAGAGGTAGCATCCCCACACCACACCAGCCAAAATTGATGGACCTCTCATTTAGTTTTGCACGACTGCCAAGTCACTACCCCGGGGTACAGCCACTGGTGTGCACAACCAGCTACTTGGAGTCATAACTGAGAGTTGTGGGACACTGGTTTCCCCAACCCACATCCCGCTTGATGTGAGCCTGTGACTTGGCAAAGGATCAAGGGTAGTAGCCCTCACAAACAATTCCCATATGCCTCTATAGTGTAAACCAATGTATTTCCTACAGCTGTCCACATCTGGCTCAGAGAGCAAATGCACCATATTGTTTGGAAGTGATCCATATTGAATAGAAAGATCTCAGGTTCTATTGCTGATAACATGCTGAATGTGTGGCTTTCAGTTTATGCTTTAAGCTGTGGGCGAGGGAGTGGAGAAATCAGTTTGGGTTCACCACACTTGACCATGCTTGGTGGGCAAGCATGTGGATCCTGAACAGGAGTTCCATTTATCCATAACTCATGTCTTTGCCAATCTCTACTGGTGCCCTTGACACATGAAAATGAAACTCTTTGTCCTTGTTTGCAAATCCCTCCATCGCCCCACCTCAGGAGCCTTCCCAAGCCCATATCCCAATAACGGCCTTGGTGTTTCCTGACTCTGCGTGATCCCCTTTGCTACACTATATAAAGACAGAGCCTTCAGTTATCCTGGTACTAGTTTCTCAATCTCTCTCTCTCCTTAGATCCTTCAACCTTGCTGATTCCTCAACAAAAAATAAAAATTACCTGGAAAAACTCAGTAGGTCTGGCAGCATTGGCGGAGAAGAGTATAGTTGATGTTTTGAGTCCTCATGACCCTTCAACAGAACTAAGTAAAAATAGGAGAGGGGTGAAATATAAGCTGGTTTAAGGGGGGTGGGGGGGGTGGTTGTTGGGACAAGCAAGAAGTGATAGGAGGAGATAACCAAAAGATGTCACAGACAAAAGAACAAAGAGGTGTTGAAGGTGGTGATATTATCTAAAAGAACACGCCAATTAAGAATGGATAGCAGGACAAGCAAGGTACAGATAGCTCTAGTGGGGGTGGGGTGAAATAAGACTAAAAGGGCATAAAAGGTATAGATAAATGATCGGTGGATTACATTAAAAATAATGGAAATAGGTGGGGAAAGAAAAATCTATATAAATTATTGAAAAAAACAAGGAGGAGGGGGAAGAAATGGAAAGGGGGTGGGGATGGAGGAGGGAGTTTAAGAGATTTTTCTTTTTCCACCTATTTCCATTATTTTTAATGTATTCCACCGATCATTTATCTATACCTTTTATGCCCTTTTAGTCTTATTTCACCCCACCCCCACTAGAGCTATCTGTACCTTGCTTCTCCTGCTACCCATTCTTAATTGGCGTGTTCTTTTAGATAATATCACCACCTTCAACACCTCTTTGTTCTTTTGTCTGTGACATCTTTTGGTTATCTCCTCCTATCACTTCTTGCTTGTCCCAACAACCAACACCCCCCCCCCCACCCCACCCAACCACCCCCCCCGCCCACCCTCCCCAAACCAGCTTATATTTCACCACTCTCCTGTTTTTACTTAGTTCTGTTGAAGGGTCATGTGGACTCGAAACATCAACTGTACTCTTCTCCACCAATGCTGCCAGACCTGCTGAGTTTTTCCAGGTATTTTTTATTTTTTGTTTTGTTGCTGATTCCTCCCCTGATCCCCTGCCTCACCTTCAAAAATTTCCTCATCTATCTTTAAGGTGCACCTTTTCTAAAAGTACCAGTTCCTTAGTAATGGATTAGACTGGTGGCCTGAATTGTACAGCCAAGTTGCGTTGAGGAGCTGAAACCTACAAACCTTCCAGATCAGAAGCAGCAACTGAGGAACACTGCGAGTGATAGTATTGAAACCCATTTTAGGGAGCCGATACACTGCCCTCATATCAATGAAGAGCTGTTTCTGGGACCAATGCCCAAATCAGGAAGGAGTCCTGCTCCACTGCAGTCTACAGTCATGTGAAGCCTTGACTCAAGATTTACATGACAGTATTGGTCCTGGTGCAAACTACTTCTCACCAGCGCCAAGGCTGCATTGTAAATGCATCTTGAAGGGTTACTGCAATAGCTATCATTCAAAGAAAATGATACAGCTGTTTGTTGCATGAGCAGTAAACATGGCGAAACACAGTGGTAGGGCATGCATGCCATGTTTTTCTTTACATGTCTGTACAGCTGCTTCTCAGTAGTCATTATAAATGTTGGTAGAAACCACATGGAATTTAAGAAGATCACCGCAGCATGCTGGAAAGAATATTGTGTGGTCATTTTCACATACGTCACCCAGATGGGCACCACTTTAAAGAAAGACTAAAACTCGGTAGCTGGTACAGAAGAGCCATCATTAATTAGAATGCACAGCACCAAACCAGTACATTCAGCCCATCTAATCCATGCTAATGATTATGGTCCCCACAAGCCACTTCCCACCCCTCTACATCTAATCCTATCAATTTATCCTTCTATTCCTTTCTCTGTCATGTGCTTATTTAACTTCCTGTTAAGTGCATCTATTATTCGCCTCAACCACTCATGTGACAGTGAGTTCCACATTCTAACCACTCTCTGGGTAAAGAAGATCCTCCTAAATTCCTTACTGATTTTTTTTTTTAGTGACTGGTTTAATTTGGTGGCACGTTTATTAACACAATGAAATTCTTGACAGCGGACTTTCTGTGCAGTGTGTTTTCCTCTAATTTGTGTAAGGAGTTAGTTCAGAATAGACTGATGTAAGGAGTACAAAAGATGGATTGTGGTTTGCAGCTAATGAGCACAGAGGAGGATCATTTTAAACAAGTTGCAATCTCATTTTCTACTCCTGTTTCTGTCACAGAAACTCCTTGCAACAAGTTTGAGTTTGGGGTCTTACATTGTACATATCTATACTCCGCATCCCAGAAAACCTTAGAAAGGCCTTTGATGACATTTTATTTTCTTGTGCCAACACCCTGCACCGCCCCTCCCCGCCCCCTGGCCCCCAGCATTTCATTTGAATTCTTTAAAAAAAACTCCCACAAATTGTAGACCAGCACTACTTTGATCTCAATTGGAGGAAAGCCACTGGGAGTTTTACAGGATTGTCAGGGAGGGATATTCATAAACCACCAACAGCTCCAGGGAATTATTTGCTCGCTGGGCCAACATCCCCCCCAACCCCCCCCACCCCATTTTCTGTTATGGAGTGATTTCAGCTCACTGTTCATTTATTAAAAGCCTAAACAATGGCAATAATACTACTGGAATATCAGGAGGAGCTTTGTTATGGCCACAATCTTACATGGAAGTAAATTAATTTAACGACCTTAAAAACTTTTTCTTTAAAAAACTCTTTTTTCCATTCTTCTACAACTTGACATCATACATTGTTAAAGCACAGAAAAAGGCCATTCTTAGTGTCTCATCTAAAACTTGAGCTCCTGTGAAATACATTTATGGTCCTTTGCCTTGTTTAAACAGATTTTCACCAGTACAGGGAGACTCTGCATTATGGTTAAGTATGGCGGACGAGCCTGGAACTCCCAAGTCCCATTCTCGAACACGGCACTTACTATTTTTGTGGAGCCGGGCCTGGAGTTGGGCCAGGGTGAGCACAAGTCTGCTTTATGGAGGCAGCTGGCTATTTAAATCACCAGCTGCCTCTACTGAAGTGGGATTTTGGTAGGCCAGGAGTGTGAAACCCAGAGTGTGCAGATTAGACCAGGTAAGAGCAGGTCTGAACTTAGTAGATTCATTTGGTTAGGCAGGAGACCCTTTGGTAGAGGTAAGGTACCCCTTTCAATATAGCCCCAGCACACCTCTCGGTGAGGTAAGGCACCCTTTAGGAGAGGTAAGGCACCTTTTGGGATTGTTAAAAGTAAACATGATTGTGCGTAAAAAGTACATAAATTCATTAGAACTGTTGAAGAATTGTCAAAGTTGTAAAAGAACTGTCAAATTTTGAAAGAACTATCAAAGAATACTAGCTGAGTTGGCATGGAGGGGGTAAGGGCAAAGGGTGGTGGGTAGGGGTTGGCATGGGTTGGCATAAGTTGCCACTAAGCTGGCATAGGCGATATAAAGCGCCATGGGAATTTGGCCATGTGGAGTATGAGGGGCCATCATGAGGGTGGGTGAGGGGCATGAAATGGCACACCTTGGCATAGACGGGGCACAGGGATTGTGGGAGGGTGAGGGATGAGGCTAGATGGCTTTTTTTTTGTTTCAATTTTTAAAAATTTAATTTAACAAAGTGCCAGAGCACAGAGGCAAGGCTTTCCGCCCAGCCCACCTCCACACTTGTTCCAGAGGCAGCGGGCCTGACTTCTAACCCAGCCCACCACCCAGAACAAAAAGCAGAGCCGTGGGCAGCCACTTTTAAAGGTCGGGCTTACAGACCCGGGAGTTCACCCATTCCTGCACACCCGACCTGGGAATGAAAATCTGGATCAAAACCTTTGTGAGTGAGATTTCAAATGTAGAAATAATCTTACAATGCCTCTGCCAGGCTTCCCCTTCATATTCTAGACCAGTAATGTGGTTATGTTGTGCTTCAACATTAGGGCTGATATTTTCCTTTCACAGGTAGCCTGGATGATGAGTAATCACCTGGGCAGAATAGAGTATCAGATTGTAAGGTTCTCCATATGTAATAGAGCTCTCCCAAGAATTCTGTTGACTTTAATTTAATGATCTTGTCCAGGCTCTTTTGCTTGAATTACATTCATACCCTCTGCCCAGGCACTTATCTAACATCTAAGTACAAAAGAGAAAAACCTGCCCTCACTTTGGCATTTGGTATTGAGTGCCACTGCTCACAGGTACTCATGCACCCATTGGAGTTACATTTTGAGAATATGGGCATCACTGGCAAAGTCACCTTTATTTCCTCTCCCTAGTTGCCCTTGAAAAAATGGTTATGAGCCACCTTCGGACTGAAAATCACACTGATTGTTCCCCTCATGGGCTGAGGGAGTGCTGAGGCAATTGGTGCATCTCCACCTGTCTTTGAAGGAAAACTCAGGACTCAGTGGTCATAAGGATTAACGTTTGCTAGCAGAGGCACAATGGGCTGAATGGACTCCTTTTGCACTGTATGATTCTATGAATCTATATTTGTCCCATAAGTGTCAGGACAGTATTATTACCATTTACATTTGCTGGAATGGTACAAAAAATGAAGTTATGTGGTGAGGCTAGAGCAGCTGGGGCAGCTCTCCTTACAGCAGGGAAGGATAAAGAGGAGATTTATTAGAGGTGTTCAAAATTATGTAGGGTTTTTGAAGGCGTAGATATGGAGAAATTGTTTCCTCTGTCGGGTACATCTGTAAACAGAGGATGCAAATTTCAGCTAAGTAACAAAAAAAAGCAGAGGGCAATTGAAGATAACTAATTGTCGACTGATTTCCAAAAATATTATGGACAGCTCAGTTTCCCAATCTTTGGCAAACCTGGGAGCTACTTACAGGTGAGAACTGCAGTTTCCAGAGATGAGTGCCTTTACACATACCTCTTGGATCCAGTGCAACTGCCTGGGCACCCCCTGCCACCCAATCCTCTGGCCTACAAGGCTCCGACCTTCCACCCCACTCCCCATCCCCAGGCCTCCGATCACCTTCATAGACCTCAAATCCTTTCACTCCTGCCCCCAAGTCTGTGATTTTCCACCACCCCCCCCACCGAAGCGGACAGGTGTTAAAGGCTGACAAAGGATCAGGTGCATTTAAAGTTTCACATCTGTCTCTCCATGATATGACCCTGATCACAGACAGCAAGTGACATGCCCTCAGCCAGACAGGAGTCAGACATTCACGGAGGTTATGTGAAGATCTATGGAGAGTCTTCACTGCATGGTCATCGTCATCCTCCTAGAATCTTGCAGCTATTAGGGCTTCCGCTGTGTCTCCATGACATGAGCCTGAGCACTGAGGGTATGTGAGCTGCCATCAGCCACACAAACGTTAACAGATGCAAGGTGAGGATGTCAGGACTGTCCTCACTGCATCTTGTCATCATCCTCCATGAACCTTGCAGCTTTTTGGGCCTCGTGAGCATGCCTGCCTCGTCTGGCCAGTGCGATGACCTCATCGCCGGCATCCTCGCCTTCCAGGCATTATTACCATCATCTCCTTTGATGTCCTCCTAGCTGGAGGAGACGTACAGCTCTTCCAGCTCAACCTCAGCCAGGTCCTCCCACCATTGCAGCACCAGGTTATGTAGTGCGCAACAAGCTACGATGTTGCGTGACACCCTCTGGGGAATGGATTGCAGTGCTCCACCGGACCTGAGGCACCAGAACCTCATTTTTAATATGCCTATCATTTGCTCCATCAAAGTCCCGGTCACGGCATGAGCCTCATTGTACTGTCGCTCTGCTGCAGTCCGAAACCACCGCACGGGCATCATCAGCCAGGTCCTCTGTGTGTAGCCTTTGTCCCTGAGGAACCAACACTGCTCCTCGAAGATGCCAGGGATCTGAGGCCTGCTGAGAATGTAGGAGTCGTTGATACTTCCTGGGAGTCATGCACAGACCTGTAGGATGCATTTGTGATGATCGCAGACCAGCAGAACATTCGGTGAGTGGAAGCCCTTGCAGTTGATGTAGTTCACTTCTTGTTGCCACGGGGATCTAAGTGCCATGTGAGTGCAGTCAATGGCACCCTGCAGCTGTGGAAAACCTGAGATCTGCACAAATCCCAGTGCTCTTGCTTCCTGGATTGCCTGATCCTGTTCAAAATGCACAAAGTTCTGCACCTTCTTGAAGATGGTGTCCATGACCTCTTGGAAACACGTGCATGGAGGTTTGTGAGATCCTACACAGGTCACCTTTGGTACCCTGGAAGAGTCCACTGGCGTAAAAATTGAGCACCGCGGTCACCTTCACAGCCACTGGGAGTAGATGGCCTCCATGTCCCTGTGGTGTCAAATCCTGCAGGTGGCACATGTGACTGAACAGTTCCCTCGACATGCGCAATCTTCGGCGACACTGGTTCTCAGTCATCTGCAGGAATGACAAATGCCGTCTATCGATCCTGGGCCGAGTGAAGTGCTTGTGAGCAATGGCTCACTGTGGATCTTCAGCTGCGTGTGCAGCAGGCCCTGCCGCACCTTCACCTTGAGGGAGAAGCTCCTCCCTTTGCTGAGCCAGGCACCTCAGTTGCTCTCTTCCTCTTCTTCTCTGCTCCGTGTAAGCCATGAGGCATACAACTAAATCACCAGGCTCCATAATCCTGATTTCTCCTCCTGCAAGATCAAAGGGACAGGCGCATGGTTTAGCATATGTGTCCTAAAGGCCTCTCTTGGTTAAGTCTGAAGGCCCCTTCATGCATGCAGGAGAGTGCTGGCCACCACTTGGATGGCCCGTGTGTAGTGCGCTCATTGGATGTCCGAAACACCAGCATCCTCCACTTGACCAATGGCGGCAGCTTCGGCCAGTGGACTGCATGCTGTGCTCTCAGCTCAGGGACAGGCATTCTCCTAACCACCACTGCAAGGCTGCACTGTTAGCTCAAACCATGATGGATACTGGTCAAAACCTTAATTAAAAACATTGCAAGGGGCTGTGAGCACCTTCACCAGTGATGGCGCCATGGCTGCCTTTCACAAGGGGATTCTACAACTTAACCAGTTGTCCAATTGTTCTGCTGTCCCCTGAAACACACATTAATTTGCAGCCTGTGCCCAATGGGTTTGTTTTTTTAAACTCATTCACGGGACTTGGGCTTCATTGGCTGGGCCAGCATTTATTGCCCAACTCTAGTTGCCCTTGAAAAGGTGGTGAGCTGCCTTCTTGATCCGCTGCAGTCCATGTGGTGTAGGTACACCCACAATACTGTCGGGGAGGGAGTTCCGGGATTTTGAGCTAGCAACAGTGAAGGAACAGCGATATATTTCCAAGTCAGGCTGGTGAATGGCTTGGAGGGGAACTTCCAGGTGGTGGTGTTCCCATCTATCTGCTGCCCTTGTCCTTCTAAATGGTAGTGATAGTGGGTTTGGAAGGTGCTGTCTAAGGAGCCTTAGTGAATTCCTACAGTCCATCTTGTAGATGGTACACACTGCTGCTACTGTGCGTCAGTGGTGGAGGGAGTGAATGTTTGTGGATGTGGTGCCAATCAAGTGGGCTGCTTTGTCCTAGACAGTGTCAAGCTTCTTGAGTGTTGTGGGAGCTGCACTCATCCAGGCAAATGGGGAGTATTTCATCACACTCCTGACTTGTGCCTTGTAGATGGTGGACAGGCTTTAGGGAGTCAGGAGGTGAGTTACTCGTCACAGGATTCCTAGCCCCTGACCTGCTCTTGTTGCCACAGTATTTATATGGCTAGTCCAGTTCAGTTTCTGGTCAATGGAAACCCCCAGGATATTGATAGTGGGGAATTCATTGATGGTAATGCCATTGAATGCCAAGGGACAATGGTTAGATTCTCATTTGTTGGAGATGGTCATTGGCTGACACTGGTGTGGCACAAATGTTACTTGCCACTTGTCAGCCCAAGCCTCGATATCGTCCAGGTTTTTTTGCATTCGGATATGGACTGCTTGAGTATCTGAGGATTCACAAATGGTACTGAACTTATGATGGAAGGAAGGTCATTGATGAAGCAGCTGAAGGTGGTTGGACTGAGGATACTGCCCTGAGGAACTCCTGCAGTGATGTCCTGGAGCTGAGATGACTGATCTTCAACAACCACGACCATCTTCCTTTGTGCTAAGTTTGACTCCAACCAGTGGAGAGTTTTCCACCTGATTCCCATTGACTCCATAAGACCATAAGACATAGGAACAGAAATTAGGCCATTTGGCTCATCGAGTCTGCTCCGCCATACAATCATGGCTGATAGGTTTCTGAACCCCATTCTCCCCGCTTCTTCCCATAACCTTTGATCCCCTTGCCATTCAAGAACCTATCTATCTCGGTCTTAAATACACTCAATGACCTGGCCTCACACCACTCTCTGGCTAAAGAAGTTTCTCCTCATCTCTGTTCTAAAAGGTCATCCCTTTACACTGAGGCTGTGCCCTCGGGTCCTAGTCTCTCCTACTAATGGAAACATCTTCCCCACGTCCACTCTATCCAGGCCTTTCATTATTCTGTAAGTTACAATCAGATCCCCCCTCATCTTTCTAAACTCCATCGAGTATAGACCCAGAGTCCTCAAACGTTCCTCATATGTCAAGCCTTTCATTCTTTTGCTAGGGCTCCTTGATGCCACAGTCTGTCAAATGTGGCCTTGATGTCAAGGGCAGTCACACTCACCTCGCCCCAGGAGTTCAGCTCTTTTGTCCATGTTTGACCAAGGCTGTAATGAGGTTAGGAGCTGAGTGGCCCTGGTGGAACCCAAACTGGGCATCAGTGAGCAGGTTATTGCTAAGCAAGTGCCGCTTGATAGCACTTTTGATGACCCCTTCCATCACTCTACTGATGGTCGAGAGTAGACTGATAGGACAGTAATTGCCAAGTTGGATTTGTCCTACTTTTTGTGTGCAGGACATTTTCCACATAGCCAGGTGGATGTCAGTGCTGTAGCTGCACTGGAGCAGCTTGGCTAAGGGTGCGGCAAGTTCTGGAGCACAAGTCTTCAATACTATTACTGGAATATTGTCAGGGCCCATAGCCTTTGCAGTATCCAGTGCCTTCAGCCATTTCTTGAATTCATGTGGAGTGAATCAAATTGTCTGAAGACCAGCATCTGTGATGCTGGGGACCTCCGGGGGAGGCCAAGATGGCTCATGCAGTCCACACATCTGGCTGAGGATTGTAGCAAATGCTTCAGCCTTATCTTTTGCACTTATGTGCTGAGCTCCTCCATCATTGAGGATGGGGATATTTGTGGAGCCTCCTCCTCCAGT
Source organism: Carcharodon carcharias (assembly GCF_017639515.1). NCBI lineage: Eukaryota > Metazoa > Chordata > Chondrichthyes > Lamniformes > Lamnidae > Carcharodon > Carcharodon carcharias. The sequence continues at coordinate 49,617,051 of NC_054481.1, forward strand.
GCATTGTTTAATTGTCCACCACCATTCACAACTGAATGTGGCAGGACTGCAGAGCTTAGATCTCATCCATTGGTTGTGGGATCACTTAGCTCTATCCCTTGCTATTTATACTGCTTGGCATGCAAGTAATCCTGTGCTATAGCTGCTCCTGGCATGCCCTCCTATACTCTACATTGAACTAGGGTTAATCCCCTGGCTTGATGGTAATGGTAGGGTGGGGAAACGCTGGGCCAAGAGGTTACAGATTATGTTCAAGTACAATTCTGCTGCTGTTGACGGCCCACAGTGCCTCATGGATGCCCACTCTTGAGTTGCTAGATCTGTTCAAAATCTATCCCATCTAGCACGGTGGTAGTGCCACACAACACAATGGAGGGTATCCTCAATGAGAAGGTGGGACTTCGTCTCCACAAGGACTGTGCAGTGCTCACTCTTACCAATAGTGTCATGGAAAGATGCGCCTGAAGCAGGCAGGTTGGTGAGGATGAGGTCAAGTATGTTATTCCCTTTTGGTTCCTTCACCACCTGCCACAGACCCAGTCTAGCAGCTGTGTCCTTTAGGATTTGGCCAGCTCAGTCAGTAGTGGTGCTACCGAGCCACCTTTGTGATGGACCTTGAAGTCTATCAATCAGAGTACATTCTGTGCCCTTGCCACCCTCAGTGCTTCCTCCAAGTGCTGTTCAAAATGGAGGAGCACTGACTTATCAGCTGAGGGAGGGTGGTACGTGGTAATCAGCAGCAGGTTTACTTGGCAGCAGGTCAAACATGGGCATGAGATTTCATGGGGTCCGGAGTCGATGTTGAGAACTCCCAGGGCAACTCCATTCATACTATATACTGCTGTGTCGCTACCTCAGCTGGGTCTGACCTGCCAGTAGGATGGTGGATGGTAGTGTCTGGGACATTATCTGTAAGATATGATGCTGTGAGGATGACTATGTCAGGCTAATGCTTGACTAATCTGTGAGACAGCTCTCCCACTTTTGGCACTAGCCCACAGCTGTTAGTAAGGAGGACTTTGCAGGGTCAACAGGACTGCGATTGCCATTGTTATTTCCGCTGCCTAGGTCAATGCAGGGTGGTCCAGCTGTTTCATTCCTTTTTTGTGACTTTGTACTGGTTTGATACAACTGAGTGGCTTGCTAGGTCATTTCAGAGGGCATTTTAAGAGTCAACCACATTGCTGTGGGTCTGGGGACACATCTAGGCCAGAGCAGGTAAGGATGACAGATTTCCTTCCATAAAGGACATTAGTGAACCAGATGGGTTTACAACAATCGACAATGGCTTCATGGACATCATTAGACTTTCAATTCTGGATCTTTATTTGACTCACCTTCAGAAAGAGTTGTCGGAGAGCCAGACCTGCAGGGAGAGAATAAATACAGCCCAGGGAAGTCACTCACCTTCGGGAAGAGCAGTCGGAGAGGTGGACCTGCAGGAGACACATGGAGCTGGAAGAGAATAAATACAGCCCGGGAGCGCAACCTACATCACTCACCTTCAAGAAGAGCAGTCAGAGAGGTGGACCTGTCAGCTGTTCAGGACCGGCCCACACTGAGTTCAAAAGGAGGGTGAAAGAAAACACATTGTGACATCACAGGGAAGAAGCAATTTGATTGGTTGGAGAAGAAGCTCGCTGTTTGGTGAGTGTCTAGTAAGTGTTTAAGGTTTATTCTATTCCTAAGGTTTAGAATGAAATAGGAACTGTACCTTTTGGTAAGGTTCATTAAGTGGCATTTAAAAGTTTAAGTGATTTAAAAGTTTAAGGTTAAGGCATGGCAGGACAGCTTTGCCAAGCAGAATGCCCATCTTCTGGCATGTTTGGCATCATGGACACTTCTCGTGACTCAGGCGAGCCCATGTACAGGGAGTGACACCAGCTACACAAGTTTGAGCTCCATGTTTCAGAGCTTGAGCAGCAGCTGGAGTCACTGAGGTGCATCCATGAGGCAGAGAACTACATGGATAGTACATTCAGAGAGGTAGTCACACCTCAAGTTAGGGGCAAGTGGCAGTTGGAGGATGGGTGCCAAAGAAACAGGCAGGTAGTGCAGGAGTCCCCAGAGGTCCCTCTCACTAACCACTTTTCCATTTTGGATATTGGTGAGGGCGATGGATCCTTGGAGGGGTGCAGCAAGAGCCAAGCCCATGGCACCACGGTCAGCCCAGTTGTATAGGAGGGGAGGAAGAAGAGTGAAAAGGCAGCAGTGATAGGGGATTATTTAGTTAGGGGAGCAGACAGGCATTTCTGCGGTGGTCAACGTGACTCCAGGTTGGTTTGTTACCTCCCTGGTGCTAGGGTCAAGGATGCCGCAGAACGGCTGCAGGATGTTCTTGTGGAAGAGGGTGAACAGCCAGAGGCCATGGTCCACATTGGTACTAACAACATAGGTAGGAAGGGACATATGGTCCTGCAATCAGAATTTAGGGAGATAGGTAGAAAATTAACAAGCAAGTAGTAATCTCCGGATTACTCCCAATACCACGTCAAGTGAGTACAGGAATAGGAAGATAAGACAGATGAATGCATGGCTGGAAAGATGGTTCAGGAGAGAAGGCTTTAGACTCCTGGGACACTGGGACTGGCTCTGGCGGAGATAGCACCTGTACAAGCCAGACGGGTTGCATCTGAACAGACCTGGGACTGAGTTCCTTGTGGGTTGTTTTGCTAGTGCTGTTGAGAGGGTTTAAACTAACTCAGCAGGGGTTTGGGAACCAGGAGAGAATATTAGAAAGTAATAGCAGGGTGCACGGAATGTTGGGAGAGAAGCAGATAGCACTAAAATAGAGAACAGTAATCTAATAGACGGAGTCGGAGTAAGGGAGCAAATAATGAAGTCTATATCAGGGTCACACTGCATGTATGTGAATGCACGGAGTATAGCCAATAAAATTGGGGAGTTACAGGCACAGATTGCCTTGTGGGATTATGATGTTGTGGCGATAATGGAGACCTGGCTTAAGGAAGGGCAGATCTGGCTGTTAAATATTCCTGGTCACAAAGTGTTCAGAAAAGATAGGAAAGGGAAAAAAGGAGGAGGATGGCATTTTTGGTGAAGGGGAATATTGCAATACTGGAGAAAGAGGATGTATCAGAGGATTTAAGGACAGAATCGATATGACTAGAGCTAAGGATATGAAGGATGCAATTACATTGCTCAGTGTAATATATAGACCACCAGCTAGTGGGAAGGATATAGAGGAACAAATCTGCAAGGAAATTATAGAGAGGTGTAAACATTGTAGAGTGGTCATAATGGAGGGTTTTAATTACCTGTATATGGACCGGGAGAGTGATAGTGTAAGGGGCAGGCAGGGACAAGCATTCCTAGATTGTGTTCAGGAGAATTTCCAACAGCAATATGTCTCCAGTCCAACAACAAAGGTGGCACTGCTAGACTTGGCTCTAGGGAATGAGGCAGGCCAAGTAAACAGCAGGGGAGCATTTAGGGGACAGTGATCATAGTATCGTAAGGTTTAGGATTACGGTGGAAAAGGATATTGGTCAGTCCGGAGTAAGAATAATCAACTAGCACAGAATGGACTTCAATGGGGCAAGAACAGAGCTGGACAGGATAGATGGAACCAAAGGTTGGCAGGAAAAACAGTAGCTGAACAATCGGCTACCTTCAAAGAGGAGGTGTTTTGGGCACAGTCAAGGTATATTCATTCAAAAGTGAAGGGTAGGACAAACAAATCCAGAGCTCCCTGGATGACAAAGGAGATAGAAATTAAGTTAAAGAAGAAAAAGTGTGCTTACATCAGGTGTCAGGTAGCAAATACAACTGAGAACCAAGCTGAATACAGAAGATTCAGAAGGGATGTGAAAAAGCAAATACTAGAAGCAAAGAGGGATTATGAGAAAAGACTGGCAGCTAACATGAAAAGAAATCCAAAAGTATTCTATAAGCACATCAATAGTAAAAGGGTGGTAAAAGGAGGAATAGAACCAATTAAGGACCAAAAAGGGGATTTACACCTTAAGGTAAGAGGCATGGCTGTGGTGTTAAATGAATACTTTGCATCTATTTTTACCTATGAGGCAGATGCTGCCCAGGCCACGATGACAGAGGAATAAACTCAGTCACTAGAAAGGTTTAAAATTGATAAGGAGGAGATATTGGATAAGCTGTCGGTACTTAAAGTTGATCAGGCACTGTGACCAGATGAGATACTTCCAAGAATATTGAAGGAAGTGAGAATGGGAATTGCAGAGGCCACTGGCAATAATCTTTCAATGTTCCCTGAATACGGGGGAGGTGCCGGAGAACTGGAGAATTGCAAACATTACGCCCTTGTTCAAAAAATATTGTAAAGTTCTGCCCTGCAATTACAGACCAGTCAGTTTAACTTTGGTGGTGGGGAAACTTCTAGAAACTATTATTCAGGAATAGAATTAATAGTCACATGGAAAAGTTTGGATTGATTTGGAAGAGTCAGCATGGATATGTTGAAGGAAAATCGTGTCCAACTAACTTGCTGAAGTTTTTTGAAGAGGTAACAGAAATGGTTGATGAGGGCAAGACCATTGATGTGGTGTATATGGGCTTCCAGAAAGCGTTTGATACAGCACCACACAACAGACTTGTGAGGAAGGTTATAGGCCGTGGAATAAAAGGGAAAGTAGCAACATGGGTGCAAAGTTGGCTGAGGCATAGGAAACAGAGAGTAATGGTTTTCAGGCTAGAAGAAGGTTTGTAGTGGAGTTCCCTCCTCAGGGACCGGTATTGGGACCCTTGCTCTTCTTAATATATATAAATGATCACGATCTTGGTGTACAGGGGACAATTTCAAAGTTTGCAGATGACACAAAACTTGGGAGAATTGTAAACTGTGAGGAGGATAGTATAGAACTTCAAAAGGACATTGATACATTGGTGGAGTGGGCAGGTAAGTGGCAGATGAAGTTCAATGCGGAGAAGCACAAGGTGATTCACTTTGGTACAAAGAACATGAAGAGACAGTATAAAACAAATGATACTATTCTGAAGGGTGTGCAGGGGCAGAGAGATCTGGGTGTATATGTACATAAGTCATTAAAGGTGGCAGGACAGGTAGAGAGGGCTGTTTCTAAAGCATACAGTATTCTAGGCTTTATTAATAGGGGCATAGAGTACAAGAGCAGGGAGGTTATTATGATGAATTTACATAAGGCATGGGGTCGATCTCAGCTGGAGTATTGTGTACAGTTCTGGGTGCCACACTATAAGAAGGATGTGAATGCTTTGGGGAGAGTGCAGAAGACGGTTGCAAGAATGGTTCCAGGGATGAGATACTTCAGTTATGAGGAAAGATTGGAGAAGTTGGGACTGTTTTTCTTGGAGAGGAAAAGACTGAGAGGAGACTTGATAGCAGTTTTCAAAATGGTGAGGGGTCTGGACAGAGTAGATAGGGAGAAACTGTTCCCACTCGTAAACGGATTGAGAACCACAAGACACAGTTTTAGAGTGGTTTGCAAAAGAAGCAAATATAAGGTGAGAAAAAACTTTTTCACACAGCGAGTAGTTAGGGTTTGGCATGCACTCCACTGTTTGGAATGCACTGCCTTAGTTCTCCATTTTGGGATGACTAACACAGTAAGGGAATACACAATGAATGGGAGGACCCTAGGAAGTACAAAGGATCACAGAGACCTTGGTGTACATGTCCATAGATCCCTGAAGGCGGCAGCACAGGTAGATAAGGTGGCTAAGAAGGCATGTGGGACACTTGCCTTTATTAGCCGAGGCATAGAATATAAGAGAGGTTATGTTGGAGCTGTGTAAAACGCTAGTTAGGCCACAGCTGAAGTAGTGTGTGCAGTTCTGGTCGCCACACTATAGGAAGGATGTGATTTCACTAGAGAGGGTGCAGAGGAGATTCACCAGGATGTAGCCTGGGCTGGAGCATTTCAGCTATGAAGAGAGACTGGATAGGCTAGGTTTGTTTTCCTTAGAGCAGAGAAGGCTGAGGGGGGACCTAATAGAGGTATATAAAATTATGAGGGGCATAGATTGGGTAGATTGGAAGAAACTTTTCCCCTTAGTGGAGGTGTCAATAACCAGGGTGCATAGATTTAAGGTAAGGGGAAGGAGGTTTAGAGGGGATTTGTGGAAAGATTTTTTCACCCAAAGGGTGGTTGGAATCTGGAACTCACTGCCTGAGGGAGTGGTAGAGGCAGGAACCCTTACAACATTTAAGAAGTATTTAGATGAGCACTTGAAACGCCATAGCACACAGGGCTATGGACCAAGTGCTGGAAAATGGGATTAGAATAGATAGGTGCTTGATGGCCACCATGGACACAATGGGCCGAAGGGCCTGTTTCTGTGCTGTAAAACTCTGTGACTCTATAAGCACGGTAGTTCAATTGAGGCATTCAAGAGGGCATTGGATGATTAGCTGAATAGAAATATGCAGGGTTACAGGGAAAAGGCAGGAGATTGGTACTAAGTTAAAATGCTCAGAGAATGGGTGCAGACATGATGGGCTGAATGGCCTCCTTCTACACCACAACCATTCTGTGATTCTGTGAATTCAAATTTTACCATCTGCCATGGTGGGATTTGAACCCAGGTCCCCAGGGCATTAGCCTTGGTCTCTGGATTACTAGTCCAGCGACAGTATTGCTATGACACCGCCTCCGCTATTTTGGAGCATTTGGTGGCACGTTATTGCTTTTGCATTGCTTGAGTGGGCAGAAATGCTTCAAGGCCCGACTCTAAGCACGTCAATGGAGCTGCTGCTGAACGGTTTCAGCTGCGGAAGAATGATCACTTTTGACAAGCTTTTCCAAGCGGTTGGCAGCTTCTTTTAATTAGTAATGGGTTGAAAGGTTATGGGGAGAGGGCAGGAAATTGGAGTTGAGGCCAAAATGAGATCAGCCATGATCATATTGATTAGCAGGGCAGGCTCGAGGGGCTGAATTGTTTACTCCTGCTCCTAGTTCTTATGATCTTTCACCCTCTAACTCCCTCCCCCCACCCCCCTCGCATGTGCTTGTGTACTTCCTTCAATCTGTGCTGCCTTGATCCCTGCCTCCCCCTCTGGCCCCACCTACACTGGGGCCCTTGCCCTGGTACCACACTGAAAGCCAGCCAGGAAAATGCGACTTGCCTGTGCCCCCCACCAACCTCCCCACCACCCCAACCCGAAAGCACATTCTTCCTCTTCCTTGATGTCCTGTGAGCGACCTTCACAAGTGCTGCGCAAGTTTCAGTGCACTCACCTTCAAGTTCCCCTGGAATTCAGCTCACCAGAAGCACACCTTTTAAAGGCAGTCGTAAATCATGCCATTCTGAAGTCACGCCGATGTGAGGCGGTGAATTTGACATGAGGAGACAAATCCAACATGAGGGCACAATAATGAGATGCAAATACATTAAAATTAATTCCCGATGCTGGACAGTGGGAAACACGGCCCTCCATTGATGGGTGGAGTGGACAAACACAAACTAGTTTCATGACAGCATGAATTTTTGGCCTTCTTGTCATATTGCCCACTCACGCCCACCATGATGCCTACAACCAATGGGAGCAGATGATTCTGACGTAGAATTCTATGCCAGTGGAGTTGTTCTAACAGATGGAACCCACAGTTAAGGCCTGACCTAACATTTGGGCCCAGATTTTCGTCTCCAGGTAGGGATTTCCTGACTCGCCAAACCAGACCTTTAAAAATGGCTGCCCACAGGTGGGATTTTCGGTTGGGGGTTGCGGGCTGAAAATAAGTTGGGGCAGCTGACCCAGCATGAATGAGAAGGCTTCTAGATGCAGAGCCGGGCTGGGTGCAAGGCCTGCCTCTGTGCTGCAGCACTGTGTTTAAAGAAATAAAAAATAACAATAAAACAAAAATCCCTCCAGTACTTACTTCCCCCACACACTCCCATGCCCCATCGTGCCAGCCCATGCCTCTCTACCCACCCTCCACTGCCCCCATGCCAACTTAGTGTCAATTCATGTCAACCCATCACTCTTTGTCCTTACCCCCTCCATGCCAACTCATCTAGTATCCTTGGGCAGCTCCATGACACTTTGATACTTCATGGACAGCTTTGACACTTCCTGGACAGTTCCTTAACAATTCCTTGACAATTGGACAGCTCTTTAATAGCTCCTTGATAGCTGGACAGATCCTTGACAGCTGGATAGTTCCTTAACAGCTGGGCAGCTCTTTTACAGTTCCTTGACAATTAGGCAGTTCCTGGACAGCTGGACAGCTCTTTATTAGCTTGACAGTTTGAATGAGCTTGTGCATAAAACGTGCATAATCATGTTTGCTTTTAACAATCTCAAATGGTGCCTTACCTTTCCTAAAGATGTCCCAGTACCCCATCAAAAGGGATATCCTGGCTATCCAAATGAATCCACCAAGTTCAGACGTCCTTTTACCTGTTCTAACCTGCACCCTCTGGTTTCTACACTTCTCTTCTTCGAAAATCCCACTTCAGTAGTGACTTAAGCCGCCAGCTGACTCTGCAAAATAATCATATCTAATTGAGCAGCAGAAAAAGCTGAAAGGGCAGAGTGACCTACTCCTGTTCCTACACAGACATAAGAAATAGAAGCAGGAGTAGCCATTCAGTCTATCAGGACTGCTCCACCATTCATTAAGATCATGGCTGATCTGATTGTGGCCCTAATGCCACTTTCCTGCCTTCTGCCCCCATAACCTTTGCCTCCTTTGTCAGTCAAAAATCTAACTCAGCCTTGAATATGTTTAATGGCCCAGCCCTTTCTCATCTTTCACAAAGGCTGGAACATGCTAAAGAAATGTTCCACAGGGGCTGGCAGCTCCAGGGTACATCCCCTAGGTGAACTATTCTTAAATCATGCACTCAGAAGTAAGAAGCCTGCCTGATTCTCTCCCCACTCTTACTCCTATCCCCATAAGGGGCCCACTTGCAGGAACCCAACCTCTGCCAGAGGTGAATTCCATTAACTCAGTACAGATCCAGCACCTTCTGACTTGTGTGGCTTTAGTGCTGCATCAGAAATGGTCTGTCCCACTGGGCTATTGACAGAGCGACGAGCATAGTGGCCAGGATTTTCCAGCCCCACATGCCGGCAGGATCTGCTGGTCCTGCCTGTGCGAATAGAGATTTCAACGGCTTGCCGGCTCCGCCACAGGAGGGGCTGAAAAATTCCAACCGGTGTTTATGGACAGTACAGGTTTCACCCAGTTAGACCAAGTGGCACCAATATGATTAAAATGCAGTGAACTTTGCTGTTAATTTACTGGTGCTCGTACTTCTGTAATGAGTCACAGACGACCACTGGAGGGAAAGCATTTCCTCATCCATTAAATCTAAGACCCATTAAATCTAAGGCCCATTGAACCCATTTAGAAAATAATACTATAATTCAGATTAGTAATGTGTGGTCTGTTAATGAGATTCTAACCCTGTTGCAGGCATTCAGAAGCTGGGTTCAAATGATAATCCAACCTGCAGCCATAGTTTGTTTCACATACTTCAGTCTTAAAATAAGGTTGTTAGTCAAGTAAGTCAGGTACTGGGCTGTAAGAATGGGCAACTGGGTTCACCTTTAAATTACCTGAACCTTATTTGGTGAGAGTTACATGGAGCAGTTTTAGAAATTTGAATCACTTTCTTTATTAAACGCATGCATATTTATCTTTTGACAGTCTAAAATCATTTCAGGCTGTTTTATCCTTTTAAGAAAGGGGCAGGTAACCAAAAGTTTTGTCAGAGGTAGGTTTTAAGGGGGACCCTAAAAGATGAGATGACGAGGGAAAGGTGTAGGGAGGGAATTCCAGAGTTCTGGACCTGGTCGGCTAAAGGAGCAGCCAACAGTGATGGGCGAAGGGAGCCGGCAATGTGCACAAAGCCAGAATTGGATCTGCACAGAGATTGCAAAGGCAGGGGGAGGCTACAGAGATATTGAGGATCAAGAGCATCGTGGAATTTGAATATGGGGAGGAAAATTTTAAAATCAAGGTATTTGGTTATCAAAGACCAAAAATCTAAACGGGGCTTTTAATGTAGTAAAATATCCCACAGCACCTCACCGAGATGTAAAATAAACGTCAAGTAGCAGCGTAAAAGAAGCGGCAAGGCAAAGGAATTTGGGAGAGGTTTTCAGTTAAGACTGTTTTCCTTAGAGAAGAGAAAGCTGAGGAAATCTGATAGACACATTCAAAATCATGAGGGGTCTGGATGGAGTGGACAGGGGAAACTGTTCCCACTTGTGAAAGGATCGAGAATGAGAGGGCACAGATTTAAAATAATTAGCAAATGAAGCAAAAACAATATAAGAAGAAACTTTTTCACACAGTGCATGGTTAAGATGTGGAATGCACTGCCTGAGAGTGTGGTGGAGGCAGCATCAATCAAAGCATTCAAAAGGGAATTAGACTTTTACCTGAAAAGGAAGAATGTGCAGGGTTATGGGGAGAAGGTGGGAGAATAGAACTAAGTGAATTGGTCATTCAGAGAGCCGGTGCAGACACAATGGTCTGAATGGTTTCCTTCGGCACTGTAACAATTCTGCAATCCTCTGTGATTCTGTGCATGTATGAAGCCAAGATGGATGAAGGTTCTACCATCAAAGGTAGTTTTGCTTTACCATAAAATTAACTGAGAGAAGAGCTGATGCAGCAATTCATTAAAGCTCCACTGTGATAGTCCCTGGAATGGCCTTCATAGCCACTGATTCTCATGTGAGTTCCCAATAATCTCAGCCCAGTCATCATTGAAGGCATCAAACAGAAGCCAAGTGCTTGCCTATTGGGCAAAGGAAACAGCCAATGCTAATCTGACCTACTTATTTGCATCTTGTAGCAGCTGGCAGAGGCCTGGCTGGTATCTTGTTGCAATTCATTCTCAGAATGTGGGCACCGCTAGCAAGACCAGCATTTATCGCCTATCCCAAGTTGTCCCTGACAAGTTGTTGGTGAACTGGCTTCTTTAATCCTGAAGTGCGTGTAGTGAAGGTGTTCCCATAGTACTCTTGGATGGGCAGCTCCAGTATTTTGACCCAGTTACGATGAAGGAACGTTGATGTATTTCCAGGTCTGGATGGTGTGTGACTTACAGGGAGATTTGCAGACAGTGGTATTTCCATGCACCTGCTACCCTTGTTTTTCCCCATGGTGGAGGTTGTGGGTTTGGGAAGTCTTGATTTTCTTCTCATAGCATAAGACCAGAGACAGAATGAGAGAGGAAAATGGAGAGAGAATATAATTACCTACAAAAACAGATTAGTAAAAATGCAGAGTTGCAGTTGTTAATGTGTTTAATAGATAAGTTACATATTGCACAATAAAGCAAAGTGATTTTGGCTTCTCCATGTAGAGCAGGGAGTGGACATCGGGAGTAAAAGATGCCAAATTGCAGTTTATCAAATACACACAAGAGCAGCTCAAGAAAGAGCAAGTTTGACAGTGTCACAGCTTCCCTCCGGCTACAATATCAGACTGACTTTTAAAAGATCTCAAATTATGTAACTTTGATCTTATTCAACTTGTAAAGGCCAGACTGTCCAAGGAACTGTTCAAAATTAAAATATAATCAGCATTCAAATGTGGTTGCCCATAACCCAGTCTTTTGCCGACCCGAGTACAGGCGTTCTGGCAGTATAACTCAGATCTACCAGCCCTGCTTTATTCCTGATCAGATACCAGCCTCAAGTTAGAGTTCTCCACTCTCCAGCATTGATCTGAAGTCTTCAGAAATTGAAGATTAATCTGTAAGACACTGCTGCAGAGAAGAAAACCCAGAAGAAAAATCCAAGGGGCATTAAAAGAAATTGTGTAACTTTTTTCATTTGCTTGGAATATTTCCATTTATTAGTCATAAAAACATTGGGGAATGCTGGGCTCAGGCTATTTGACTGACAATCAAGAATCACTAAAGAGTCTTTACATTTTCCATTCAAACATGGGAAGGCGGGGGTCTGCAATGATGAATATACCATTGGTGTGTGAGCATGACAGTGGGGCAGTTGGAGATAGGAGGTCACGTGGTGAAACCTCCAGGAAGAAATTCATTTGGAGTTGGAGCCTGGTAAACTGGAATCTGTAGTATATTTCTTTCCTTAAAGCAAAAGAGCTTTCTTTTTTCTTTTAATCTTAGCACAGTGATCTTCCTGTAACTCTGAAGAGATTAACAGTTTGCTCCTTCTGGAAATCATGATGTCAATTGAATTTTAGAATAAATCAGTTAAACTCGTTTAACCTTTGCCATGTGCTTCTAGTTATTGCACAAACTTCGATGATTAATTTGTGTGATTTCAGAAAATCCCTCTTCCCCATTAAGTAATTTATTGTATCTGTTATTGTTACTGCAAAGGAACTGAGTTCAAGTTTCCTTCATTATTCTAATTCACGGAAACCAAGGTTCACATTTTGTTTTTAAGTTATTGCAATGAGCAGCAAGAGCTACCACTTAACTCCAAAGTCACACAGCCACAACAGCCACCATGCTGTAACCACATCTTTTTGCTCATTTTCCTTGAGTTGATTGTATTTTCTAGCTGTTAGCTCAAAGCAGCCTTTCAAATAAACCACCCCACTGGTGGTGGTGGGAGGGGGGAACAAGAGAGGTTTGAGGGAAGGGAGGAAAGACAGCTGAAAGGTCTTCACACGTGTACATTAGCGTAAGTATTTAGAAGGCTCCCAGAAGAGAGATAGGGTTTCTGTCATGTTATAACTCAAGCATTTGAGAAGTACATTTTGCTGTCCGTGTGGGATTCAGAGAGGCTCAGTTGTAATTACAACTGGCACATACCCTGTAACATGCACACATATACTATGATGCAAACAGTAACATACATGCACACTGGCATACCAACTGACATCCAAGCATACAGTTACATTAACATGGGCGCGCACACACATTCACACACATACAAACACGCAGATAACACTCAAACTCACACTGCACTGTACCACATTGTGTTTCTTAAATTTGGCATCTGAGAATATAAGTAGGCTTTAGTGGCAGAGATATGGAGGTTTTGTAACTCAGGAAGTAGCGCCCCTGCCTCTGCAGAGCAAGAATCTTCGGGTTCAAGTCCCACTCCAAGACTTGCTGGCCTTCTGACGGACCGTTCATGACGCTGTTCAAATTGGTTGACAATCAGCGTGCTAATACTTCAAACACTTCCCCACAATTCCCCAAAGGGAAAAAGAGTGTGTAATGAGTCGACAGAGTGGACAAGTTTCAACAAGAAACAACTAATCTTTACTACAGAGAGCTTTTCAGGCAATACATGCTTGAGCAGGACTCTCATCAGGAAGCCTTCCCCAACCGGATTGCCCCACGCTTAGGGCTCATTGGTCAGAGCCCCCCAGAACATCACATGACTTCTGATAGACAGTAGGAGAGGCTATACCTTCAGTTACCACAGTGTGTGTGAAGATACCAAAAATACAGTGACAGATGTTTATCTTTGAATCTCTTGCTTTGTACTCTGTGTTCAAATGATCTGGATCCACTGAAGGAATAATTAGGAGAAAATTGAATCTAAATGTTCTATTCCAGGTCAGTGGTCTCTACCATCTTAATGAGTACAAACATTTAGCAATAAACATACTTCAAAAAGTACAAGCTGATGGGGAATGCTGATATTAAGAACAGAAGCATGGGGGTAGAAAAGGCCATCCAGTATCCCTTTCATAAACCCGCCTCATTATATGTTATATGCCTCTCACAGCGAAGTGGATGGATTCACAGATTTCAGTCCCCAAGAGATGCTTGGAATTCTGTTTAATGAATTGGAATTTCATTCATTCAACCATTGCAAAACAATTACCTTGTTAATCCTGTAGCCTGCAAACCCATTCAACCCTTTGAGGGAAGATTCTGCAAAGTTCTTCCCTTCCAACACTACCCACCAGAAGGTGGTTGAGTGTCAGCTTGGCTAAATCAAAGGTGCTTACTTCAAGTCAGACGGTTGTGGATTGAAGCCCCACTTCAGAATTTGACCTAACGCTCCATTGCAGTACTGAGGGACTGCTGCACTGTTAGAGGTGCTGTCCCTGGAATAACACGTGAAATGTGGATGCCTCTGCCTATTCTAGTGGATACAGGAAGTTCTCCTTGTTTCCCTGTCCATTGTTCTTACCTTCACTATTGCCACTAAAAGAGATGAACTGCTCATTCCCTTCATTACTGTTTGTGGGGTCTTGCCATGTGCAAAACAGCATTTGCTTATTTAAGAACATAAGAACTAGGAGCAGGAGTAGGCAATTCAGCCCCTCGATCCTGTGCCGCCATTCAATACGATCATGGCTGATATCATTTTGGCCTCAACTCCAATTTCCCACCCTCTCCCCAAAACCTTTCAACCCATTACTAGTTAAAAATCTGTCTATCTCCTCCTTAAATTTATTCAGTGTCCCAGCATCCACTGCACTCTGAGGTAGTGAATTCCACAGATTCACAACCCTTTGAGAAAAATAATTCCTCCTCATCTCTGATTTAAATCTACCACCCCTTAGCCTAAAACAATGGCCTCTCATTCTAGAATGCACCACAAGGGGAAACATCTGCTTCACATCTACTTTGTCTATTCCCTTTAGCATCTTATATACCTCAATTAGGTCTCCTCTCATCCTTCTAAACTCTCGCGAGTATAGGCCTAAACTGCTCAATCTTTCTTCATAAGACAAGCCCAGCATCTCTGGAATCAATCTAGTGAACCTCCTCTGAACCGCCTCCAATGCAACTACATCCTTCCTCAAGTAAGGGGACCAAAACTGTGCATAGTACTCCAGGTGCGGTCTCACCAATGCCTTGTACAGTTGCAACAACACTTCCCTATTTTTATACTCTATTCCGCATTCAGTGCACTTCGAAATAGTCATTTATCCCTTTAAATATTTCTGAGACATATTGTGGTAAATGCAAATTTTTCCCTCTAAGTGAAATTCCAGAATATCTATCAAACCCTATAATCTACATTCTTCACCATTCCTTTCCATGACTTGACACTTACCACTGTCACACCAACTCAACAATTCCTGTCATGCTGTTTCCATCTGGATCTGTCCTTCAATCCTTTTACAAATCAAATTTCTATGAGCTTTTTCCCAAAGGAATTAATCAGCACAATATTAAGTTCAAAATTCTTAAGAGCTTGACGAGACAGATGCTGAGAGATTGTTTCCCCTGGCTGGAGTGTCTAGGGCTAGGGGTCATAGGGGCAGAATTAGTCTAGAGACTAATTCCGGTGTCAGGCAGGGAAACCGGTGTGACTCCCGCTGAGTGGTGGGACAGCTGAACATATCCGATCTTCCGCTGTTCAGCTTATTAATTATGTATCTGTGAGATGGGCAGGAAGTCGCCTGCCATGCTGTTACCTCATTGAGTTGAAGGTCCTGGCACCATATTTAAAGGGCACCCAGACAGCCATTCACTCAATGCAGTCCAGGAGCTCTGCAATGCTCCTCCAGAGTCCTTGCAGCCGCAGCTCATACTGGAGAAACGGGCAGATGTGAGCAACCACGTCCCAGGACATGTGAAGGTGCCTCTGGCATTGCCTTTTGCTCATTTGTAGATAAGAGCACTGTCTGCAATACGCCGATGGTCAGGTCAATGCTCACCATCGCAATGGACTCTGTTCGTCAGCATCATGGCCTTCTAGAGGCCTTTTGCTGCTCAGGCCCTTGCTCGTCATGTGCCAATCTTCTCATCTGGATGAGAGCCATTACCTAGGCAGGGTAGCCTGCAGCCTGCATCCCCGCACTTTAGTTAATGTGTGAATGAATTGAAGTGATAAATTTAGCGAGCACGTCCTTTATAGGTTTCCCTCCATCTCAAAGCCAGCAAACCAATACTAATCCCTTTGCATTCCCATGGCATCCCCACCCCACCCCTTCCAAGTGAAGGACATCCTGGAGGACCAGAGATGGGTGTTCCTCCTGTTCATACAGGACTGAGCATGGAGACCTTGCTCTTTGACCAGGGTGATGAGAGCCATGTGCAAGAAGCCTCCCTCTGACAATATCCAGCTTGCCTCCGCTATGCTCGAGACTCTATAGAGAGACCATTGCATAAAAAGACTAACCACAAGAACCCTTGCCAGCCATAAGCAGTCACGCAATAGGATGGACTTTTGGAATCGTGAGTTGGCTGCTGTCCACCAGCCGTGCCCCTTGGAGGCATCCACCTCCCTCCCTCCATCCCCCATCCCCCAGACCCCCACCCCCCATCCCCCCACCCCTGCCTCTGACTTCAGCCGATAGCAAATGGCACAGAACAAATGACAGCTCCACACCTTGCTGGGATCTCAATGTTATGAGACCTATGAGCCGGGAACAAATCTGCAGCCATGTGGGTTTCACAATAGAGAGGAAGATACAACTGAACATTTGTGACAACCAGTTGCCTTATAATTATGAGGGTGCCTCTTTAGTTGACCACTTGTGCTGACCTTGAACTCCACCCACCCGAAAAGACTCTCCTCCCACTTCAAGGGATTTCACTAGCTGACTAGTTGAGTGGTCAAGGTCAGATTCGAAAAATAGTGCACATCACCTTCCAGACTCAGTCCACCACTTTCTTCCCTCCTACTGTCACCCACCAACTACCCCCACACCCATCATCATTGACCCACCTGATATCACCTTTCCTCTCTTCTCTGTCACCCTTAAACCTCCATTACCCTGGACCTGATCACGATCCACCTCCACATGCGTTCTCTCCTCTCAGAGCCAACACTCATTACTGTTCCCCTGCCCACCCTGGTCCTGCCCCCTCCCAATATTCGAGCTATCTGTCTAATCCCCCTCCATAACACCCGTTCATATCATCCACCACCTACCAAACTCTCATCCGGAACCTGCCCTATTGCGTCCCACTCCCCCCTCAGACTTTGACTGTTCCCTCCTATCATTAGTGCCCTGAGTTCAGTCCCCAGGGCTTCACCATTGACAACACCAGCCTCGAAGAAACTTTCCCAACCCCCCCTCCCACTTCCCTGGAAACTCTACCCTCCCCCGAGCACCATCCCTCCCTTCCCCAGACACTCATCCCCCACTCCCGCACTTCTCTGGACATTCAACACTCTCCCTCCCCCTTCCCCAATTAGCCTGCCTCCCTTGTCGAGCCTTCACTCTACCCTACTACCCTACCCACCTCCTCCACTTCCAGCCTTCACCTGCCTCCTGCGCCCAGCCTTGGTGCAGCTTGTGCTACAGCACCCAATATTTAGCACTTACGGTGTTAAAGGAAGGTGAAAGCAGTGTTGGCTGATCTCCAAGTCATGGATGAAGTGAAGCTCACCTGGTGCGCGCCACTTATATACAGTTGCAAAACAGAAAATTCTTATTATCTGCTGTCGGGGTACTTAATTTGGAATGGGAATGTAAATCCAGCAAATTGGACTTTTAATGAGCATTCATGAGATACAAATGAATGCAAATGTGGTTCCTGACATTGCTCAGTGGGAAACTCAGCCCCGCCTTTAACCCATCTTGAAAGTCGGGAGAACAAAATTCCAAACTACTTTTTCGCTGGCAGAAAACCGAATTTTTCATTCACACCAAATTTAGTGGCCTCTCCCACCACGATTCCCATCGTTGGCGGGAGTGGAAAATTCTGCCCATAGTCTCAGGGTAAAGGGTCAGCCATTTAGGACTGAGATAAGGAAAAATTTCTTCACTCATTGGCTTGTGAGTCTTTGGACTTCTGTACCCCAGAGAGGAGTGGATGCTCAGTTGTTTAGTATATTCAAGATTGCGATCAATAGGCTTTTGAACATTAAAGAAATCAAGGGATATGGGGATAAGCTAAGTCCTGCTCCCTAGGACACCTTCCTTCTAATGGTGCTGCTGTTTCGTGCGTGACCTGCAGTTTTACGCTGTTTCACTTTTCTTCTTTTTTCCCTTCTGCACATGCGTGCAGGGCTGATTACTGGTCTGAAGACATGAAAATGGACAAAACAAAAACAGAATTACCTGGAAAAACTCAGCAGGTCTGGCAGCATCGGCGGAGAAGAAAAGAGTTGACGTTTCGAGTCCTCATGACCCTTCGACAGAACTTGAGTTCGAGTCCAAGAAAGAGTTGAAATATAAGCTGGTTTAAGGTGTGTGTGTGGGGGGCGGAGAGATAGCTATGCCTGTCTCTTTATGGGGTATGTAGAACATTCCTTGTTGCAGTCCTACTCCGGCCCCCTTCCACAACTCTTTCTCCGGTACATCGATGATTATTTCGGTGCCGCTTCATGCTCTCGTCGGGACTTGGAAAAATTTATTAATTTTGCTTCCAATCTCCACCCCTCCATCATTTTCACGTGGTCCATTTCTGACACTTCCCTTCCCTTCCTTGACCTCTCTGTCTCAATCTCTGGTGATAGACTGTCCACCAATATCCATTACAAACCCACCGACTCCCACAGCTATCTCGACTACAGCTCCTCACACCCCGCTTCCTGTAAGGACTCCATCCCATTCTCTCAGTTCCTTCGCCTCCGTCGCATCTGTTCCGATGATGCTACATTCAAAAACAGTTCCTCTGACATGTCCTCCTTCTTCCTTAACCGAGGTTTTCCACCCACGGTCGTTGACAGGGCCCTCAACCGTGTCCGGCCCATCTCCCGCGCATCCGCCCTCACGCCTTCTCCTCCCTCCCAGAAACATGATAGGGTCCCCCTTGTCCTCACTTATCACCCCACCAGCCTCCGCATTCAAAGGATCATCCTCCGCCATTTCCGCCAACTCCAGCATGATGCCACCACCAAACACATCTTCCCTTCAGCCCCCCTTATCGACATTCTGTAGGGATAGCTCCCTTTGGGACACCCTGGTCCACTCCTCCATCAACCCCTACTCCTCAACCCCCTCCTATGGCACCACCCCATGCCCACGCAAAAGATGCAACACCTGCCCCTTCACTTCCTCTCTCCTCACCGTCCAGGACCCAAACACTCCTTTCAAGTGAAGCAGCATTTCACTTGCATTTCCCCCAACTTAGTCTACTGCATTCGTTGCTCCCAATGTGGTCTCCTCTACATTGGAGAGACCAAACGTAAACTGGGCGACCGCTTTGCAGAACACCTGCGGTCTGTCCGCAAGAATGACCCAAACCTCCCTGTCGCTTGCCATTTTAACACTCCACCCTGCTCTCTTGCCCACATGTCTGTCCTTGGCTTGCTGCATTGTTCCAGTGAAGCCCAACGCAAGCTGGAGGAACAACACCTCATCTTCCGACTAGGGACTTTACAGCCTTCCGGACTGAATATTGAATTCAACAACTTTAGGTCGTGAGCTCCCTCCCCCATCCCCACCCCCTTTCTGTTTCCCCCTTCCTTTTTTTTTCCAATAAATTATAAAGATTTTCCTTTTCCCACCTATTTCCATTATAAAAAAAAATTTAAAAAAAAACCCCCACTAGAGCTATACCTTGAGTGCCCTACCATCCATTCTTAATTAGCACATTCGTTTAGATAATATCACCAACTTTAACTTTAACACCTATGTGTTCTATTGTACTATTGTTGTTGACATCTTTTGATGATCTGCTTCTATCACTGCTTGTTTGTCCCTACAACCACACCACCCCCCCCTCCACCTCTCTGTCTCTCTATCTCTCCGCCCCCCACACACACACCTTAAACCAGCTTATATTTCAACTCTTTCTTGGACTCGAACTCAAGTTCTGTCGAAGGGTCATGAGGACTCGAAACGTCAACTCTTTTCTTCTCCGCCGATGCTGCCGGACCTGCTGAGTTTTTCCAGGTAATTCTGTTTTAGTTTTGGATTTCCAGCATCCGCAGTTTTTTTGCTTTTATGAAAATGGACAAACTGTGCATGTGCGGCCCTTTCCCAGCTGACGCATGCACAGAAATCCTGAGGCCCACCGGGAACTGTAGCTCCTGAACTCCCAATCTAAACTCAGGATATCAGAGTTCATTACAGTATAGCCAATGAGGTTTCTTTCTTCCATTGGCTAGCAATCATTGCTTGAAAATTTATCACTTGTCATTCAGAGAACCAGTAACACCACACTTCCATTACATTTTTTTAAATCTTTTGCCTCTGGTTATTTCATGTGCTGTTCAATTAACTTGTTTGTTAATTTTGGCTCCAGATGCTTTGTAAACATTGGAGAAAAAAGATATTGCATTTATATGACACCTTCCATGGCCCTGGGAAGTCCCAAAGTGCTTTACAGAAAATGAAGTACTGTCTTGGGGTGTAATTACTGTCGGAATGTAGAAAATTCAAGATACAGTAAAACAGAGAATGATATAAATTCACAGTAGATTGGATCTCCACCTGAAAGGTTATTCTTTTTTTTTCATTAAAGGTCCTGCTGAACCTTCCGTGAATCTCCAGCATTTACAGTTTCTCCTTTGTCAGGTACAGTAAAAAAAGATGTTGCTGTTTGAAAGGGAGCGTTTACTGTGCTCTAGGAAAAATGAGGGCCACTAAGAATTGAACCAATGGGCTCCCTCATTGATCAGTCAGCAAAGGCAGTCTAGCACTGAACCATGCGGACCAGGGAGATCCCACTCCGCTGAATTACCAATCCCAGCTGAGATAGAAGTAGAAGTATTACAATTAAATGTGCTTCTTCACATGCTTGCCTGCTCCTGATCATTGTTTAGTGGCCTCTGCTCAAAGTGCTGGCTGGGCTGTGCTGATTCCTCCCCCACTTAACTTGCACTGACATTCACCACTTAGGCTCAGATATGTCCACTTGTACAAGATATCAGAAGGCCGATACACAATGTAGAAACTTGTCCCTGTGTGTTGGTACCATTGGAAGTAAAGAAAACAAGGAGAATGGAACCTATTATCTGATGCAATCCTCATAGTTACCAGTTTAGATGTATTTGGATTCCTAGAGCTGAACAACCATGAGAATAAAGTTCCATTTCCTCTCCTAGACTGCCAACTTCCAACTCTGCAGCACCACCAGGTCCCAAACTCTGCAGCACCACCAGATCCCAAACTCTGCAGCACCACCAGATCCCAAACTCTGCAGCACCACCAGATCCCAAACTCTGTAACATCACCCAATCCAAACTCTGCAACGTCACCCAATCCAAACTCCGTAACATCGTCGGACTCCAAACTCTGTAACATCACCCAATCCCAAACTCCGTAACATCACCCAATCCCAAACTCCGTAACATCACCCAATCCAAACTCCGTAACATCACCCAATCCAAACTCCGTAACATCACCTGATCCCAAACTCCGTAACATCACCCAATCCCAAACTCCGTAACATCACCCAATCCAAACTCCGTAACATCACCCAATCCAAACTCCGTAACATCACCCGATCCCAAAATCTGCAACATCACTCAATCCAAACTCTGTAATATCATCGGACTCCGAACTCTGTAACATCACCCAATCCCAAACTCCGTAACATCACCTGATCCCAAACTCCGTAACATCACCCGATCCCAAACTCCGTAACATCACCCGATCCCAAACTCCGTGGCATCACCCAACTCCAATCCTACTTAAGTTCATCTGCTGCCGAAACCCTCATCCAGGCTTTTGATACCTCTAGACTTCACCATTCCAGTCTCTTTTGACTGTCCTTCCATTTTCCATCCTGCATAAACTTGAACTCATCCAAATCCCTACTGCCAATATCCTACCTCACACCAAATCCCATTCACCCGTAAGCCTTGTGCTCACTGAGTTAAATTGGCTTCTAGTCCAACAATATCTCAATTTTAAAATTCTTGTCTTAATTTTCAGGTCCCTCCATGACCTTACCTCTTCCCTATCTCTGTAATCTCCTTCAGCGCTATGACCCTCTGAGCTATCTGCCCTCCTCCAACTCTGACCTCCCTCTCTAAAGTTCCCCACTTCTCTTCTCCTTTAAGATCCTCCTTAAACCTATTTCTTTGACCAAGCTTTTGGTCACCTGTACTAATATCTTCTTATGTGGCTCAGTATCAAATTTTGTTTGATATTTCTCCTATGAAGAGCCTTGGGACATTTTGCAACATTAAAGACGTTATATAAATGAAAGTTGTTGTTGTCCGATGCTTTTAGAAAGCAACTTTTGCATCCACTGAAGGTACAGGACTGAGAATCATCGGCTGGATTGTGTGCAGTTCAATGATATATTCTCTTCATACATGGCGGGAAGCAGAGATTTTGCCTCCATATGTCTTCACGGGTTCCATTGAAATGCAAATAAGACCATGTTTGTCGGGCCATGAGTAAAATAACTGATGATCTTGACGGGGGCCACTCATTGCTACTGTGCACCAGATAGGTTGGTTGTTCTTTTGAGGCTTGATCTTGCCTGATGATGTCATTATAAGGCTGAAAATAAGTCAAAAAAAGAAATATAAAAGAATAGTTTCAGTTGCGATCCCACCTGAAAGTTGCAACTGGTAATAATGCCAATATTTGTCCAGCAACTTGTGAAAATTGTGTAATGCACTTTATTACTGTTTGTCCCACTCTGTAACAAGTTTTCTGCCACTCCTGTGATACTCTAGACCACGTTGAGAGAAGAAGCTGGAATTGTTCTCCTTAGAGCAGAGAGGATTAAGAGGAGATTTGATAGAGGTGTTTCAAAATCTTGAATGTTTTTGATAAAGAGTAAATACTGAGAAACTGTTTCCAATGGCAAAATATCATGTCTTCATGTGTTAGTGGACCAGCGGGCACAGATTTAAGTGATTGGTTAAATAAAACCACAGGCGACATGTAGAAACCTTCTTTTACACAGTGAGTTGTTGTGATCTGGAATGCACTGCCTGAAAGGGTGGTGGAAGCAGATCCAATAGCAACATTCAAAAGAGAATTGGATAAATATTTGAAGGGAAATGATTTACAGCGCTACGGGGAAAGGGCAGAGGAGTGGGATTAATTAAATAGTTCTACTAATAGATTCGACACAGGAACAATGGATGAATGACCTCCTTTGGTGCTGTATCATTCTCTGATTCTATGCCTGTTATTTTTTGTTAGCTTAGGCATTGCAAGTATCACCATTGATGTAATACAACACTCTGCGCTAACCAGTATCATCAGGGAATTGAACCAACGTTAGATCATTGGATCAAGTCCAGGAAAAAATGATTTTGGTCCAGTGAAAACAGGCCTCACACTAGCAGTCTGTTAGCAAACCTGGCGTTTCATGCCTGCTGTTCGAGAACTTTCTAAAAACGGAATTAAATTAATTGGATGCCTTTGCAGCATGTGACAGTTGGTATGTCGTGAATAAATAAATTTGTGATAAAAAGTTGGACTTGTATTTTGGATGATTTACTGGATCTCCCATTCATCTGTTAAGACTGGGTCAATTGAAAATGTCAAGACTAAGATTACTAAGCCAGGGTATTCAGGTTTATGGAACCAAGGTGAATAGCTGGAGATAAGTTACAGATCAGTCAAGGTCTCATTGAATGTCAAAACAAGCTTTGGATCTAGATGACCTTCTTCTATTCTTGTGTCCTAATCTTCCCCCTGGTCTCCTCCAGTCATACACTGTCACCAGCTGAATGCTTAGCCAGAGAATAGGCAGTGAGAATGATCCCAATATGAATTAGTCTCCCATTAGTCTGCCTGTAGAGATACCTCACCTCCACTCACTGCCATCCCATAACAGGGCTGACATAAGGAAGTCATCATTAAAAGGATTGTTGACAAAGCCCATTCCTTTTCACCCACCTGAATTATCCTGAAACATTCATGAATAAAGGCAGGTGGTAACTTATTGAGGAGAATTGAGCGATGCATTTCTCATAGCCTTCTTTGATAAAAGAAGGAGCTTATAGTTATATAGCACTTTCATCTCCCCAAATAACCGATAGCCAGTTTGTTTTTAAGTGTAGATTTCGATGTTATGTAAGCAGATGTGATAGCCGTAAGATAAATGAGCTGCCATCCTGTTTTTGGTGATGATGGTTGAGGGATAAACATTGGCCAGGATAACAGGAGAATTTCCCTGCTCATTTTTGAATAGTGCATCAGGATCTTTTACATCCACCTGAGAGGTCAGACAGGGCCTCTGTTTGACATTTCATCTGTCCTTAAGTGAGTATAACTAGAGCTCACAGCCTTCTGACTGAGTGCTAGAACAACGACTTATATTTATATAGCACCTTTAACAGAATGAAATGTCCTGAGGCATTTCACAGGATCATTAGAAAATGAAATATGGCACTGAACCACATAAGGAGATTGTTGGATCCTAGTCACCAGTTTGTTGGATCCTGTTTGCACGCTTGTTGTAAGGGGTGGCCGATTTGGTACTAATGATAGAGTTGAGTAACAGACACTTAATAGGTAAAAACTTTTGTGTTTATTTACAAAGGTACTTAGCAACAACTAAACACGTGCTTACATTTCAGACTTTTTCTATACTACTGTTGAGACTAACTTCACTGACCACAGATTACAAACTACAGCGGTAGCCTGCGCTACTCTGCTATTGGACACTAAGAACATGTAATCTTCCATTATAACATTCTTCTTAAAGGTATATTACACATCAGATTACCACGTCCCTCCCCCTTTATTCAGAAATGCATTTTATATTTACAATTTTATCAAAATAGCAAAATATTTACACTGATAAGTAATTTACAAATTCAGTCTTTCTGTGGGTTTCCTTACGCATGTAGAGCATCTCAGTTCTACAACTTCAGATGCTTTGTCAGGAACCTCCTTTTCCAGAGTTGCCTGAACATCAGGTGCTTCGGTGGGCACCTACAGGTCTGTATCCTCCACTCTTGAAGGAACGACAGATACTTCAGACACACATCTGTATTAGGTTAAGTTCTCTCAACAGGAAAGGCTAATCCAGTCATGAACGCTGGTGGAATCATTTCTTGGTGCATGCTTTCTCTCTTCCTTAGATGATCTATGTGTCTCCCTATGACTTGGCCTTCCACCTCCACGTAAGAAAGGGGTCCAGTCACTGCACTTTTTTCACCCCGTAACCACTTTGGTCCTTCTCCAAAGCTCTTCATGTATACTGTTTCTCCCACAGTAAATTTCTTCTCTCGACTATGCCAGTCGTGTCTAATTTTTTGACTTCCCTGACTCCTTTCCACCTCCCCCTCCTAAATTGGGCATTATTATCTCAATTTCGTCCTGAGACGGCATTTCAACAATAATTCCACAGACGTGACACCTGCTGTTGTGTGAGGGATGGTCCTATAATGGAAAAGAAAGCGTGCTAGCTTGGTTGCTATGGAATCTCCAGTTAATTTCTTCATGCCTGCCTTGAACGTTTGAACCACCCTTTCAGCCAGTCCATTTGAGGAAGGGTGGTACAATGAAGTTTTTACATGAGTGATATTGTTGAGGCTGATAAAGTGCTGAAACTCAACACTTGTAAATGCTGTGCCGTTATCAGAAACGACTATTTCTGGTAGTCCATGAATGGCAAAACTCTGACATAGCTTCTCAATTGTAGCAGAAGACATTGGTGATTTCACCTCGTATATGTCCATCCATTTTGAGTGGGCATCAGCAATGAGCAGGAACATTGTTCCCATGAAAGGTCCAACATTGTCAATGCGTAAACGTACCCATGGTCTTCCTGGCCATTCCCAAGCATGTAACGGAGCTGTTGAAGGTAACTTTTGCAGTTGCTGACATTATAAACAATTTTTCACTAAACTCCCTATTTCACCGTCTCTCCCAGGCCATCATAGGTAGCTGCGTGCTATGGTCTTCATTCGGGATATTCCATGCGCGCCCTGTAGTTCAATTAACAATGGCTCTCTTCCCTTTGGAGGTATTATCACTTGTGGTCCCCACAACAAGATAGTATCCTGGCTGGATATTTCATGTCTTCTGTTTCATTTTGTCAGATACAGGCTCTTGGGACCAACCATAAAGCACTTGTTCGAATACTTGTGATAGGACTGGGTCCCTACTTGTCCAATCTCTGATCTGTCGAGCACATACCAGTGATGAATCTAAGAAATGTAACAACAAAATAAGTTCTTGTGGAACTGGGACTTCCACATCCTTTTCTTGTAAAGGCAAATGACTAAGTACATCGGTGTATGCAATTTGACTACCAGGCCTATGTACGAAAGTGTACCCGTATGTAGCCAGAATTAAAGCCCTATTTGTGTTTCTGTGCCTTCTTTCTACGTGCCATCTTCTTTCTAGCACTGACTTTAATCTTGGCCTTCTTTTCGGTTTGAATATTGGCCAGACTAATCTCAGGTGTAAGCTTGACTTGAGTAAACTCAGTGGTTGAGTCTCCCAGAATTTCATCATCTGTCTGCTTCTTAGAAAATTCTGTGACTTTTACTTCCAAAGCCTCTTTGATTTCATGTGGCTGATTCTTCAGCTCTTCCATCTCTTTTTTGTGTTTGTTTGCTGCCTCCTGGAAAATTAAACATTGTTGTATCTTCTGTGCTAACTCCTCCTTCGTTTTGGTCAGAGAGGTGCTAAATTCTTTCTGTTTCTCTCCATACTTTTCCAGTGGTACAAACTTTGACCTGAGGGGAACTTGTAGTGTGTGAAGGCCTTTCAGTAGGCTTTCTTTTTCCTTTCAGAGGTTGCTCACCTCGACTTGAACTTTGTCCTTAAGCATGGTCTCTTCAAGTTCCTTCTGCTGTTCTTCCATGCTTTGATTCAATACAGCCTGCAGTTCTTCAGGTTGTTGAGTCTTTACACACTCCTTTTCCAGAGCAGAAACACTTCCTGCTTTCTGTTGGCATCCCAGTGGTCCCTCAAGGTTGATTTCCTTTATTCAGTTTCGTCCTAGGAGGCTTGGTCCTCTGCCTCTCAATACCAACACTGGTAGCTTTACCAGTTGGCTCCCATAATGAACAGTAAATTTACTTATGCCTCTGACTTGAATGTTTTCATCCATTTATTTCTGTAATTGGGCAGTTATTTTTTCCAAATTTAATTGATGTTCCCCACTACGCAGATATTTGAAGATATGTTCCCCAATTACTATAGTGGAAGCTCCTGTGTCCACTTCCATTCAAATAGATCTACCATTCACTTTCAGTGTTACATAGATTGATTCTCTCCTTCCAACTTTCAAGTTATACGATAAATAAATATCTGAATCTGTTGCTTTGTAGATCTCATTGTTTTTTATTTCTTTTTTGTTTAAGAGTCTGCATGACTCCTTCCTTACACTCATTATGTGATCTTTTTATGACAATAAAAACATTCTTTTTTAAAGTGCCAATTGTTAAAAGATTATTTATTTCCACCTCTATTGAAATTACTCCTTGTTTTTGTTGCTGAGTCATTTTTTCTAATTTTCCTGTTAGCGGGGGATTGTTTCCCGCCTCTCATTAGAGTATTGTATTATCACGCCCTTTTTGGCTGGGGCTTCCCGCCCGATGCAGAGGATGGCGCCATTTTGCGCGCCCTATATGGCTTTCGAATCTCTAACTGCACTTTCCATTGCCAGTGCAATCTCTAACACCTTCTTAAAATCCAAACTTGTTTCAGATAACAATAGCTTCTGAATCGTGTCCTCATTCACACCGCACATTAAACGATCTCTAAGCATGTTGTTTAAGGATGTACAAAAATCACAGTTACTTGCAAGTAACTGAAACCCCCGGGGCTATAATTCTTGAATTAAACTTGAACCTTTGTATCATTACTCAGAGCTTTGGTTGGTAATGGCCCCTCACCAGATCCACTAATTCCTCAAAATTTCTCAAGCCTGGGGCACTGGGTGGCACCAAACATCGAATCAAGCCGTAAATCTTATTCTCACATGTACTTAAGAGGATCACCCCTTCTCTTCCCCCAAAATCTCGTTCACTTGGAAAAAGAACAATATAGTCGAGCCAATGGACCGTTGATCAATTCTTCTGAATTGCGACATGCTATGAGGGAGTTACTTCAATGACTTGAACGGAACTTCTACTTATAATTGCTGTGCAAGGCATAGTGCCAATTTCGTTTCTCTTGCTTGCTTCTGTTTAACTTGTTTAATCCTCACCGCCAGTTTGTTAAACCCTCATCACCAGTTTGTTGGATCCTAGTCACCAGTTTGCTGGATCTTGTTTGCACGCTTGTTGTGAGGTGTGATCAATTTGGTACCAATGATAGAGTTGAGTAACAGACACTTCATAGTTAGAAACTCTGTGTTTATTTACAGAGGTACTCAGCAGCAACTGAACATATGCTTACATTTCAGACTCTCTATATTACTGCCCATGCTACTCTGCTTTTGGATACTAAGATCATGTGATCTTCCATTATAGCATTCTTCTTAAAGGTATATTACACATCAAATTACCACAGAGATATTAGGGCAGTTGACCAAAAGCTTGGTCAAAGGTACGTTTTATGGAATGTTTTAAAGTAGAAATGCGAGGTAGGGAGGCGGAGAGGTGTTTGAAGGAAATTCCAGATCTTGAGGCCTAGGCAGCTGAAGATATGGCTACAAACACTTACAACTGCGAATGCACAAAAGGCCAGAATTGGAGGAGCAGAGATATCTCGGAGGTGTGGGTTGTGGGGTTGAAGGAGATTACAGAGATAGAGAGGGGCAAGGCCATGGCGATATTTGAAAGAAAGGATGGGAATTTTAAAAGCAAGACATTGCTTGACCAGGGAGCCAACGTAGGTCAGCATAGGGATGATAGGGGAACAGGACTCGCTGTGCGTTAAGATGCTAAGATGCAGGGTTTTGAATGACTTCAAGTCTATGGAGCTACCCACTGAGCTGACACCTAATATTTAACCAGAAACACGCTGGCATATCTTTCAAGCAGCAGTTTTTCATCTGTCATTCAAGTCAGCCAGCAATTGACCCACTGGGGTAAAGGAATCTTTGCTAAAGTCCCAAATGCAGCTATGGCGGGATTGAATGATAGAGTACGTTTATCATTTCCCTACCCAGAGGTAAGTTGTAGCCTCTTTACCGCTACCATGACTGAGATTAGCTAACTCAACATTTACCCAGAATTAAATATTCATGTTGTGTACAGCACCTCCTTGTTATTTACCACTGATTCACCAGGGAAAATTAAAGTGCATTTTTTTTTCCTTAAAAAAAATACTTGAATCTTACATAGTTTACTTTTTCAAGATATTATCTTTAAATTAAATATTTTCTCTCACGTTAAAAAGTGCAATTAAAAGAAGGTATGTGCCTGATAATCCAATGCACAGATGACACAGTAACAGAATGTGTATGTAAGTAAATGATTAAATCCTGGCGAGTATTAATGTATGATAAAGGCTACAGTCCTAGATCATGTGTAATGGCTACATTTCAGTTGTTGTATTGCAGTCTTTCGGCAAATGGCCATTATGAATCCTCGGAATATTTTCTGCAGCTGATTTAAGCATTTGGCTATGGCCTCGAAGCCCCATCACTTCACCATTAAACGTCCTTATACCCTCATGCATCAAGCTTTTCGATCAGAAGTTAAAGCGGCATGTTATCTGCCCCCTCAGGTGGACAGAAAGAATCCTTTGCCACAATTTTGAGGAAGAGGGAAGTTTAATTCCACTGGCCTAGGCCATCATTTATCACTCAACCAAAATCAAGGGAAAAAAGTGAGGACCTGCTCATCATTTCATTATTGTTTGTGGGAGCTTGCTGTACACAAATTAGCAGCAGCATCTCCGACATTATAATAATGACGACACTTCAAAAATACTTCATTGACTGTAAAGTGCTTAAGAACGCCCTGAGGTTGTGAATTGTATAGATGCAATTTATTTCTTTTTCATGATGGTTTACATCTGACACATGATGCTTTCAGCACATAATCTGTACATGTTTTGTTGATAAATTCATCACTTCAGCCACAATTACACTTAATTCACTTGGTGGCATAGTGCACATATCATACAGCACACATTGTCCTAAACTCCTACCACATTCTGGGAAGTGGCGGTGTGTAATTATAGCCAAGGTTAATGAGACAAGGTTTGATGATGATCATAAGGTATGAATGTAGGAACAGGAGTAGGTAATTTAGGTCCTTGAACCTGTTCCACCATTCAATGAGATCATGGCTGATCTCCAACCTAACTCCTTTCCCCTTATCCCTTAATGCCTTTGGTTAACAAAAATCTGTCAATCTCAGATCTGGCGTCAACTGTTGTTTGCAAACTTCTACCAAACTTTGCGTGAAGAAGTGTTTCACTCCTGAAAATCAGGATCTGATTTTTTATTATTTATCCCTGAGTCTTAGACTCCCCAATCAGAGCTTTTCTCTTTCTATGCTAACTGTTCCGTTTAAAATCTTGAAACTTTGATCAGGTCATCCTCTTATCTTCTAAAGCCAGGAAATACACCCCTAGTTCACACGATCTCTCCTTATAATTTAAGTCCAGAGTCCATTACATTCTGGTAACTCTGCTCTGCACTCTCTCCAAGATCAACATATCTTTCCTAAGGTGTGATGCCTAGAATTCATCACTGGATACTGAAATCATTGCTCATGGCAAAGTACTTAATTCTGGCATGGCAATCGAGAGTCACTGATGTACTCTCACTAAGTGAGCTTAGTCCTCATACGTGTGAACCCAGTCATGTTGAGGAGGTGAGCTTGACCATTAAATTTAGGTAGGATGAGGAAGATCCTTGGAGCACAGGAATGAGATATGGAAATCCTGAGATAACCCCTGCATGACTGTTTATGGCCCAATTCACCTTTTTCTGGGGGGTGGGGGTGGGGGGTGGCGGGGGGTGCGGTGGTGGTAGATGCAAGAGAACCATGATAGAAATGTTTGGTCCATCCATGAACAATCCTGCTTCAGACACCATGAAGTAGGTTTCCAGTCTGGAGTATGTTAACAGCAAGTCATAACTTTACAGTAGAAGGTACAGGTGTGGAGATTATTCCATTCTAAGCCTTAACCCAACTATGTTCATCTCCAGACTGACCTGGCTCTGGGTCAGGTATCTTCTTACATCACTGTGTGGGTGGTATGTACTCAGTCCCACATTAACCCTTTATGTGCCAAACTCTCCTTCTACAATCCAGAACATTTTGTCCTCCAATTATTGGTTTATAGAGAAAGAGGGATGGAGGGTTATGTTAAAAATTGCGCTGAAACATCTGTACCGCATCTTGTGATGCAGCAAATGTAAGTGCCTGGATATTGGCCTGTGTTTCTGCTGTTGATGTTTTGTAGGCTGCCATTCAACCTGAAAAAATGTACTTTTAAAAATATAGTGACCATACAGTAGAATGTGGAAGCAAATGGTAGAAATAAGTCTGGTATTTCCACACATTAGATGGTGTTTGACTGCAAGACTGCATAAACTTGAAAGTAATTAGTAGCCAGCTATAACTATGCAGCATTCTATCTCCAGAGCAACTGGCTCCTCCTCAACAGACTTGGCAACACACCTTGTACAAATGTATACATTTATACCGTAGCATTAATCATCCCAATTTCAGCTGCACAACAGCTAAGCTGATCTTTTTTAACCCCTATTCATTAAAACTACTGTCAGTAGAGTTATATTCTGCCTGGGCCTGCATGCTATCTACCATGAGCAAGTTTTAAATACCTTTGCTCACCAAACAGTAAGTAAAGCTTGCAGTTAGCACATCGACACTATTACACCAATTACACCAATTGGTACCAGAGTGGAAACTAAATTCAGACACAAGTACACTGGGTCTCCTTCTGTGTTGTATGATTCTATGATTCTAAGCGGATCAATAGTTTAGCTACTTTCCCTGTGAAGCGCTTTGGAATGTTTTGTTAGGATTGAAGATGACATATAAGTTAAGCTGTTAGTGTTTCTCTTCTCTCCAAACTGTATTTGAGGTTAGCGTGATAGAACAAAAGTATTTATTCTATGCCGGCTATAAGGATCCTGATTAAAATAAATCCGGGCCATCTTGACAAGGGTGCTACTGAGTGACAGTGCATAGCATGGTGTTAAATCAGTGCTAATTAGAGAGGGGGAAGAAAATCATTTTGGTAGGCTGCTTGAGAGGAGGAGGAAGGGGAAATTAGTATTCTTTGTGTGCTTGTGGTAATGCTCACCCTAATTGCTTAGATATCTGGAGTTGGAGCTTAAAGTAGGTTACGTTTTGTCTGAAGCACATATGTGGAATGAGGGCTTTGCCCTACATATCAAATCACCAATTTCAGAAGTGATTCATTGTATAAAACACTTTGAAACATTATAATGTAAAAGCTAGGTGGATGCAAGTATTCTTATTCTAGATTGGCAATCTTAATCAGAGAAAAATAATAAGACTAATGCAAAAGGATAACAGTTTACAGTTAAGGCACGCTTGGTGTGTAAATGATCTAGAGACTCCAGTAATGTTGGGTTGTCTCAGAAGACATTGGATGTTTTACTCTAGTAAGAAATCTGGCTAGAGGTGAAGATCTTTCCTTAAAAGTGCTTTTATTTACATAACTAACTATATACATGATTACAGAACATTAAGACAGAGCTACTGCTCCTCTCTTAGGTCATTCTCATTTATCTCTCTCTGAATGACATCATTACGACATAGCTCCTTACACACAATCTCAGTAGCTAGGGAAATGCTTTCTTTTTGAATTTGAATAAGCCCATACCATGGTGTTCCCCTGGCCTAGATAGGAGAAGAGGGCAGAAGCAGCTCTTTCTGCTCCTGTCTGTGAATGGTGCAGGTGACACAGCTGGAGACCATGGGTAGAATTTTCTGCTCCTATTGGCATGGGCATGTTTAGCGGTGTGAGCAGACAATGTTGCAAGAAGGCCAAAAATCAGTTTTACATCATCATCAAACCACTTTGCGATCATCCGCTCCACCTGTCAATGGTGGGCCGCATTTCCCACTACCACATGTTAGGAGCCTAATTTCAATAATATAGCATTTCATTATAAGCCCTGCTCACCAGAATCATCCCCCCACACTGGATAAGCAATGTGCAGATGGTGGGCTGCACTTCACTTGGGATTTTGAGATTTGTTTGCCTACCTTGCTCCAGTCAGCACTCTCAGTCATCAGCGCCAGGCTTCGCAGGCAGCACCACATCAATTTTAGAGGGGGTCTCATGGGCAGGTCTGTACCAACCAGCCCAGCCATAAGGCGGGGGTGGCTTTTCAATGGCTGTAGGATTAGGGCTTGCTTGGAGAAGGGGGATAAGTGGCCTCAGGCAAGGGAAGAGGCTGCAGAGTAAGGGTTGTATTCAGGAAGGGGTATCCCAGGGTGTGTGTGGGGGCACACATTGATCTGTGCAAGCGGTCTCAAGATGGTGAGGGCTGAGGAGGCAGTCTCCAGAGGAGATGAGGCCAAATGGAGATGTGAGGGTGTGTGTGAGAGATTGAGTGGTGATGCCCCTTGAGCTGGCAGTGAGTGAGATGACAGTGAATATGTGATGGCCTTGTGAGTGTGTGAGTTTAGAGTGATGAGATGGTTGCCTTACCCTGGTGGCACGGATGAGATCGTTCATCGTCTTTCTGCACTGGATGGCCAACCTCTTCTGTGCAGCGTTGGCACTGACCACCACTGCCATCACCTCCCAAGCTGGCGTAGTGAGATTGCTGGACTACCTGCAGCTAGAGTAGGGGTGGGAGACATCACGGCGTGCCTCCAACAGGCATCCTAGTGACAAGCCACTGAACTCTCCTTGGCGTTCAGGGCAACATTTTGTCTGGAGCAGTCCTGGGCTGCAAGCATTGAGAACTGTGTGCATGGCTGCAGTTTAGATTTGGTACCCGGAGTGAGGAAATGGTGAGGTAACAGCGTGGTGGGCGATTCAGAGGCCGCCCACCAGTATGGTGGCATGTTTTGTGTGGCAGCATAATTAATGAGGCAGGAAGCAGATGATATGATGCAAAAAGCCGCCATTGCAGCCAACGGGTAAAACGTCATTTTTCACGCCCGCTGCCTCACTTATTGCAATCCTGGGACTATTTCGCTCCAATTCTTCGATAAAATGTGAAATACCTGGCTACCATACAGACTCTTGTGACCTGGCCCGACACTCAGTAATACCAAAATGTCCTTGCTGAATCCTCTGGAGAGCTTCAAGGTGGAAATCTAATGGTGCCACCAATCATTCATTGTAGACCAAGAGGCCATCAATGATGTGAATGCAGCAGCATTGTTCAATGTACTGCCTCAGGACAGGGTTATTAGGAATATACTGTGGCCATCCATCAAGGCAGTACGTGCAAATCCGAATTCATTCTTCACCTCGTCTCTGAGCCTCTGGAAATTCTTGCAACTTCTGGTCTGTTGTTGGCAAGCATTGAGTGGGTAAGGCCCTGAAGGCCTCAACTTCCTCAATGAAAGTTTTATCTTCTTGTTCTGGGTAATTGGTGGGTATCCATGATAGAATATCAGCCATTGTTTGGTATTTACCCTGCACATACTCTCTAGTAGTGTGGTATTGCATGAGCCTCAATCTGAATCTCTGGATCAGGGTGGCATCTTTGCCATTTCCTTTGTGTTCAGCAAAGTAGCCAGCAGTTTGTGACCAATTTCAATCTTGAACTATAGGCCCAAAATGTAATCAGAAAATCTTTCACATGCCCAAGTCTCCATGAGGACTTCTTTCTCTATGACAGTATAGCACTATTCAGTCTCACTTAAGGACCTTGATGCATAATAGACAGATCATCTTGTTCCATTACGCTGGATCTGGAATTACACAACTCATTGCTGATGCATCGCTGCTTGAATAGGTGAAAGTTTGGGATCATAGTCAGTTAGGATCTCCAAAGATGTCAACACTGTTTTGATTTGCAAAGGGTTGCTGTTGATGCTCAGTCCAGCAGCACAGCTGGTCCTGTTGCAAATGTTGCCTTAGAGCTTCATTTACTTGAGCTAGGTGGAGTAGGAATTTTCCCAGTTGGTTCACCAGACCCATAAACCTTTGTAGTTTGGTGATATTGCTGGGTGGTGGGTATTCTCTTATAGCTTTTGTCTTCTGCGGGTCTGCAGTGATTCCTGTTGCCTGTATAATATGGCATAGGAATTTTATTGTGCGTTTGGAAAACTCACACTTCTTGCTGAGAGTTAAGTCAGCATCTTGCAGTGTTCTTGATACTTCTCTTACTCATTTGTCTTGTTCTTCCTTTGTTGAACCGTGGATTAAAAGGTTGTCCATGTGACATATGATGCCATCCATACCTTCAAATATGTTATTGTCCTTTGGAAAATCTCCAGCACAGACGTGATGCCAAAAGGCAGACAGTGAAACAGTAAGGTCCAAAGGGTGTTATGAAGATGGTTAGAAATATTGACATACTGATCCAGCAGTAATTGCCAGAATCCGGTGCTTGCAGCAAGCTTGGCAAAAATTGTACTCTTCACGAGTTTGGCTAGGGTCTCGTCTACCAATGCCATTGGATATAATTCTCATTCCATCGCCTTGTTCAGTTGCATCAGGTCAATGCAGATTCGGATGAAGCCATTTGGTTTTGGAACTGATGCTATGTCAGAGCAGCACCTGGTTGGTTTGGTGACTGGCGAAATAACCCCTTGTTGAAGCATCGCCTCAATCTCGCTCTTTACCTATCTTAGAAGTGGGTGTGGGACCCTCCTGGGTGTAAATAGACAAATGGGTTTTGCATCTGTCTTGAGCATGTTTTCAATTTTCAGAAGCCTCTGAAGACTTTTGGAAATCATCTTCTAAATTCATTGTCTTGCTCTTATTCGTCAACTTCACCTACTTTAAGGATTAGGTTTCTACAGGCTTTTCTGTTCAACAAAGCTTTCTGGCTCTGAATGAAATAGTGTCTCAGAGATTTTTCTATCTTTGTAGTTTATTGTTGACATTTAGCTTGATTCTTCCTGGAACTTGGAGTTGGATTGATGAAAGTTGCTAAGTAATTTTTTGCAGCCACTGAACTCTATCAGATAAAACTGAGACTGCAGCTTCTGTATCCAATTTAAATTCTGTATGATGCCCATTGACTTCAATGTTAGCGCTCCAGTATTGGGTTTTATTTTCTTTTATTTCTCCTAGCAAGGTGATTTCCTGGTTGTCTATTTCTTGTATAGAACTTCTTTGAAAAGACTTTTCTCTTTGCTTTGCAAGCACAGGCCTTTTTTAATAACGTTCTGTTTTAAAATAATCATCCTTGTCACCCCCTGGCACTGTGCGGTTCAGACGGGATATTCTTTGCGCCCGTGGACCTACTTCCCACCTCAGAAGGGACATTGGAAAATGGCAGTCTGCGCCCTTTCAGCGTGCTTCCCTGCTTGCTGTCGCAATGTAATTTTGGTTTTGCACACAACAAATTGAATGGCATCATTGGGCTGTCCCTGCGGGATTTCTCTCCAACCCCTTACAAAGACTTGATTCTGCTTTCACTCTTCAGCCTGCCTAACCAATTGTACAGCTCTTAGCCCCAGGGAATCTAATCATTGCCCCTTGATGTTCAATGGCATTACTATCACTGAATCCCCCACTATCAACATCCTGGGGGTTATCATTGACCAGGAACTAAACTGGACTAGCCGTATAAATACTGTGGCTACAAGAGCAGGTCAGGGGCTAGGAATCCTCTGGCATGTAAATCACCACCTGACTCCACAAAGTTTGTCCACCATCTACAAGGCACAATTCAGGAGTGTGATGGAATACTCCCCACTTACTTGGATGAGTGCAGCTCCCACAACACTCAAGAGGCAAAGCAACCCATTTGATTGGCACCCCCTCCATCACCAATACACAATAGTAGCAGTGTGTACCATCTACAAGATGCACTGCAGGAATTCACCAAGGCTCCTTAGACAGCACCTTCCAAACCTACAACCACTACCATCCAGAAGGACAAGAGCAGCAGACAGATGGGAACACCACCACCTGGAAGTTCCCCTCCAAGTCACTCACCATACTGACTTGGAAATATATCATCATTCCTTCACTGTTGCTGGGTCAAAATCCTGGACTGCAGCGGTTCAAGAAGGCAGCTCACCACCACCACCTCAAGGGCAACTAGGGATAGGCACTAAAGGTTGGCCCAGCCAGCAAGGGCCACATCCCATGAAAGCATTTAAAGAAAACTTCCTGAGATTGTAGAGAGTCTGAAGGATTTCTTCTAAAACACCAACCACTATTCTATCTCCTATCAAGTCATCTTTTAATGTTCCATACTCATAATTGTCAGCTGAATAATAAAGATTATTTATGAATGAGTTAATCCCTTCATCTGGACTTTGGCTTCATCGATTAAATTTTTCCCTCCCTATTACGATGTTTTGATGGAAGCTAAAATATCAGTCAAAGGCTCGGATGACATCCTCGTAAGAGGCTGTCTCTTTGTTCACCTCCTTCCTGGCCAGCATGTCTTCTGCGATGCTACCGACAGTGTATAACAAGGCTCTAGCCTGGTCCTTGTTATTCTTGCTCGCAAGACCCGAAGAATTGTGATATCGAGTTTTGCCATTGCTCAGCATGTATGAGTCCCTCTACTTCCTGGAACGATTCTGGGAGAGGGAAGATAGAGACAACCCAAGTGATGGTTCCTATTTCCCACCTGCTTTCCATGTCACTGCGCTGTCCTCGTGGTTTCCCTCTCTGGTCTGATTGCCAGGTAGGCGTCAAATTCCTTCACCCTTTGCTCTCTGCTGCTGCTGGGCTTCTCAGGTTGTTTCCCATTTTTTTTTACTGTTTCCCTGTGGGTCTAGTCACTGCTGCCACCATCTGTTATTGTTGGGTTGTCTTGGGAGACATGGGTGTATTAGTCTAGTAAGAGATCTGGCTGAAGGCAAAGATCTTTCCTAAAAAAGTACTTTTATTTACATAAATAACTATATAGAAGATTACAGAGCGTCAGGATAGAGCTACTGCTCCTCTCTTAGGTTCTTCTCACACATCTCTCTCTCAGTGATATCATTACAAATTAGCCCCTTATGCACATGCTCAGTAGCTATCATTAGAGTAATGTTGGGGGAGAATTTTCCCCATGTCAGGTGGACCAAGCGGGAGCGGGTGGGTGTGGACCCGATCAACGCCTGCGATTGGATCCGTGCCACCATTTTATGTGGGCGGGCCAATTAAGGCGGGCATGCACAGACCGCCGGGTCCAATGGTGACCCGGCAGACGTGGAAAGCAGTGTGGGAAACGGGAACCATCAGTGGTGACCCAGCGGGCCATTTAAATGAAGGTCTTGCAAGGCTGCTCACAATGGCCGGCAGAAGGGCTCAGCAAAGGGCTCCTGTTCAGCACACAAGTCCGGAGGGTAGGCCAGCAGGGTAAGCCAGGCCAGAGGGTAGGATAGCTGGGCAGGCCAGGCTGGAGGCTAGGCCAGCAGGGCAGGCCAGGCTGAAGGGTAAGCCAGCAGGGCAAGCCAGGCCGGAGGGTAGGACAGCGGGGCAGTGTCCCTTGGTTCTCGGATAAGTGCCTGGCTGCCCTCCTGGAGGAGGTGGAAGCACGGCGGAAGATCCTGCTTCTGAGGGACGGGAGGTGGAGGCCTCCCCACCTGACCAAATGTGCCTGGGGGGAAGTGGCCAAGAGTGTGATGTGATGTGATGTACATGGGTCCAGTGCCGAAAAAGATTCAATGACCTCCTGCGCTTGGGAAGGGTGAGTACCACGTTGGCTGAGGTCACTCAATGCAGCCGTCACCTCCCCCCCCCCCAACCCCCCCAGCAACCCTGAGTACAGTTACGACATTGAATCCTTCACGGCATGTGTCCCTCACTGGGTGGGGCTAGCAGATCTTGCCCATGCCTAGTTCACCCTGAGAAGGTTGAGCTAAGATGGGTTTGCACCCGCAGCATGTGTGACACTGACACTCAGAGTATAGAATAGGGATGTAAATCAAGGATCTGCACCTAGGCAGAGCGCTGGAACTGGGAGACATGTCCAAGTCAGGGTGCTAACGTGCTTGGAGGGGAGCTTCCAGGTGGCGAGGCACCAATCCATCTGCTGGCCTTTGCATTCTATATGCTTGTGCCTCCTTGCTTAGCAAAGTTACACCCTGTGGTGCCACATGTGAAGTAGGCAGCATTTGGCCAATGGTGGTCAGGGGGGGCGGTCAGCCCTGGCTTCATTGTGTGAGTGTGCGACAGATGAAGAACTGGAGTCCTGCAATGTCCCACTCTGGCTGGGGTGGCAGGGATGCGATGGGAATTCAGGTACAGGCTGGACTAATCAATGCTCTTCTCTCCTTTTCAGGAGAAGATTACACACGATTTCACTAAAGGGATGTGGACTGGCAGAGCCCAGGCCCAGTTGGCCATCTTGACCCCTGATGGCCAGGCCATGGATCTGGAGAGGTGCCATGCACTCAGGTCCACCGGTGGCTGTGAGGTTGGGGTGCTACAGGGAGGTATGTTTGCCGAGCACTCAGGTCACCATGTGTGTCTCAGCAGCCATGGCACTGCTGAATGCTCCTTGATTGAAGTTTGCAACATGGGTTGACCATCGACTATGGAAGGATGAGCACATAATGATCCGGACACCGGCAAGCAAATTGACATTGTTTGCACTGTAACTAATCAAATGTCCTTGTTCTTCCTTTCAGCATCACCAGAACAGGGCCAGGAGGAGGAGCAAATCGACTCACCAGAATCACACCATCTCAGCCAGCGCAGATACTAGCAACTCGGTGGGAATTAGATCTTCGGATAGTGTCCCGGGGCACAGCGGTGAGGACACTTCACACTCACTTGAGGTGCGGGCACAGACAGAGAGTGGCCAGGGCACCGGCAGTCAGAGGACTGCTGGGGACCAGGCACATGCTCAGTCGGTGGCTGATGATGTGCCTCTGGAGTTGTCCATGAGGCAGCGAACACTAGAAGTGCAACAGGGTATGCAGGAGATACATGAGGCTATGCATGGCATGGTGCCCATGCTGGAGGAGTCCACACGTAGCATCACCAATGCAATGGGCCTCATGGCCAAGCACCCCACTTCCTCCATGGAGGTAGTGGCGACTGTTGTGGAGTGGCTCCTTCAGGAGAACAATCAGGTCCTCCTGGGGTTGCGCTTGGACCTGCAGTGGTATTGGCCTCAGCTGGTCATTGCCCGTGTGGGAGATGGTTTGGGCAGCAAGTATCACAGCTCGGTGCCTATCCATCAATGGTGAGCAGGGAGGTCCAAAGCGACCTCACTTCGGCGGAGCAGCTGCCTGTCATCTCTGTGGGCTCCTCTCAGAGCGATATGGATGAGGGCAGCAACTCCTCCGCCCCTCTACCAGTGACCATGGCATCTGATGAGACTGCAGCAACTGGGGAGAAGCCAGCTGTGGAACTGTCCGCTCCCACCCAGGCAGGGCCATCAAAGGCTCCACGGGCCAGAGGACGTCCGCCAAGGTCATCGAGGCCAACAGGACAGCACAGTGAGCAGGCTGTCTTAAATGCCAGGGACAGCACCTAGACATAGCACCTGTAAGCATAAATTTAAGGCACATTAGGCACACCACAGGTTTCTCACAGGTGCTTTTATGTTGCTCCATATTAATTCGTTTAAGACTTGGTTTGATGTGCAACATTTTTTTTGTTTCTGAAGTTACTTTTGTAATCTCACTAAATTTTGATATGTAACCATGGTGGACAGGAACCCATGATGTTATAAGTGAGTTGTTTGACATTGAGCTTTATTGACAAGGGCCTTAATTAATGTTACTATCCAGGTAGATTTAGCACTCAGGTATCAAGTCTGGAGCATGCAGCCCTAGCATGTGTTGAAGGTCCATCTGTGGTGTGTTAGCTGAAGGTTCTTTGGATTAAAGCCTCCCAGGTGTCCCTGCCTCCCTCGAGTATGTCCGGGTCAGCGTCTACCCTCTCAGTATTCTCCTTTGCATGCTCATCCTCGGACTCACTGCTGGACTCATCTCCCAGCATCTGATGCAACTGCGTCCATGTCTTCCTCATCCACTGCCTCCCCCCTTTCCAGCGCTAGATAGTGGAGAGCGCAGCATGCAACCACTGTCAGTGACACGTGATCTGGGGGGTACGGGAATGCGCCCCCTGAAAGGTCCAGGCATCAGAAGCACATCTTGAGAAGACCAATGGTTGTCTCCACCAGAGCCCTTGTGGTGCCGTGGCTCCTATTGTACCACTGCTCAGCCTCTGTTCTTGGATGGCGGAGAGGCGTCATGAGCCACCTTCTGAGGGGATAGCCCTTGTCGCCCAGCAGCCATCCATCCAGCCGGGCTGGAACACTGAAGAGCCTCAGCACCTGGGAGTGTCTGAGGATGTAGGCGTCATGGGATCTGCCTGGGTACCTTGCACAGACTTGTAGAATCTGCATCCTGTGATCACGCACTATCTGCACATTCATGGAGTGGAAGCCCTTCCTGTTGATGAAGGCACCCGGCTCACCTGCTGGTGCTTTGATGGCCACATGTGTACAGTCTATTATACCCTGAACGCAGGGAAACACAGCAATCGCTGCAAAGCCTCTGGCTCACTCTGTCTGGCTGGCCTCGTCCCAGCGGTATTGGATGAAAGTCAATGCATACCTGAACAGAGCATCTGTCACCTGCTTGACACAAGTGTGGACAGCTGACTGGGAGACTCCGCAAAGATCACCCACCGACCCCTGGAAAGAGCCGGAAGGATAGAAGTTGAGGGCAGTCATGACCTTTAACGCCGCTGGCATGGGGTGCCCACTCACACAGTTGGCGGAGATCTCAAGCCCTATCATCTGACCGATGGAGGTGACTGTCTCCCTTGAGAGATGGAGCCTCCTTCAGCATTGCACCTCAGACATATTGAGGTAGCTGCTTCACTGCCTGTATACCCTGGCAGCAGGATAGTGGCATCTTCTATGGCTCCTTCCGCCTTGGACTTCCTCTTGGCCCAGCGCCCCTTGTGCCTGCACCTCTCCTCCCAAAGGTGGCTCCCCTGGAGGCTGAATGTGAACTCCTAGGCTCCTTCCCCTTCTGGCCCTCCCCCCCTCAGAAGAGGTGCCTCCATTGGAGAGCACAACTCCCAATCCCAGGCTAAGGGAAGGCTTCCTGATACCTGCAGGCCCCAAAAATGATCTTCACAGTAAAGTCCTGACCTGAAGGCTGTTACTCCTGTCCAAGCAGCTGGTATGAGTTTTGAAGTATTCCGTCTCACACAGGCAAGTATCAGTAACTTTCACAATTAAATATCTAACAGACAACATTCACGACCCCACTCACCCCTCTTATCCCGCCTGTGGATGAGGTTTATACAAATGTCTCCTACCTGCCTGCCCATTGCGCCCATGCGGCGTCC
This sequence comes from Carcharodon carcharias, assembly GCF_017639515.1. Classification (NCBI taxonomy): domain Eukaryota; kingdom Metazoa; phylum Chordata; class Chondrichthyes; order Lamniformes; family Lamnidae; genus Carcharodon; species Carcharodon carcharias. Next base: position 49,659,077 of record NC_054481.1, read on the forward strand.
TGAAGATTGCTTGGGCCCCGAAAAATTGCAGTCAATTGCTGCCTCACAGGCCTTACCAACATGATTAATTAATGGCAAGCGCACACCCAAGAACATCCCTCGCCCACCCACCCAAATATCGTGACACTGGCCCGACCTCACCGCATGCTATGTTTTGTGTCGGCCTGCGGGGCCTACCCCCACCCCCCACACTCCAATGGGAAAATTCTGGTCTAAAAGTTAACCTGTTACAATGACAGGCGCAAAATGGACAGGTAGCGAGTTGTCAGCTTGTTTTGCATCGCGCCTGTTTTATACCTATTTTATATCGTGCCTCTTTTCACATGCTGTCAGTATACACACCGTTCATTTCACACTGCACCTAATCTTTTTTTTTAATTGGACATGGTGTAAACCGAGTTGCCAATTTGCTATGAGTTCATTTTGCATGACTGGAGAAAGTCAATCATACCACCATTGCACGCACCCACCCCAACCCCTCCACCCCCAACTGAGAGCTTCCCTTGTAGTTAATTGTTGTTGGGTGTGTTTTAGGATTGCTTAATCTCAACATAACTACAAAGTGGAAAAATACTCCATTGTCCAGTGTTGTCATATTTACACCTTTATTTGTAAATCTTCTCCAAACATTGGACATAACAGATAAAAGACCATCTGGACAATGGATTTGGATCTCTTTTAGTTAGAATTCAACACAGGTTTGCCAAATTCGAGCACTTGGCTTGGAATACACAGCAGGCAACAGCAGAAGATTGCATATGTAGCAAAAATAGGATAAATCCACTCCACAAACAAAGAAAAATGCAATCACAGAAGGGGGGAAAACAGTTAAAAACAAGCCTTTGGTCCATTAGCAATGGAACACACACTATGATTACTGTTGAAGAATGAGCATTGAAGGTAAAATGATAAGGTGGATAAGGAAAGCAAGACAAATGGGTCAGATTAAATCAAGCAATGAGTTGCTCCAACAACTTTGGTCTTTGTAGATTACAACCTCATTAAGACTATGAAGGGTTTAATAGACAAAAGCTAGGATCAGCACAAATCCAAAATCCAGATGGATTTTCCATCCATGGATAAAAAGGACAGGAAAATTCAGCCAGTACTGAAACCTAAGACTTACCCTGTGGTCCCTTAAGCAATCCATGATCCAATGGATTGCACAATATCTACACACAACATAAACCACAAATGTGAAACCAGGAAGACTCACCCTTTCTCTCAGGATTGAAAAATAGATGGGTTTCTATTTATAATCACTTGTAAAGCAACAGTGATCATGCTTCAAATTAATTCATGGATGTGAAGTGCTTTGGAATGTCCCTGAGAGGCCTGAAAAGGTATTGTACACTGCAAGATCTTTCTTATATAATGGCTTAATTACATCAGAGTGCCTCAAAATGCTAAAAGCAACTGATCCCACAATAGCAACATGAATAACCAGTTAAATTATTATTTGGCATTGGTCGAGAAAAGAGTGTTTGATCAGAGCATCAACCCTTCAAATAGTGCCACAGAAGTTTGGACATATATCCAAATTATCTGAATAGGCCAGTGGCTTATGTTCCATCTGAAGACCATGCCGTTCTCCTTCAGTGCTACCTTGATTGCGTAGTGTAAATCTGGAGTGTAGCTGAACCCAGAACTTCCTGCCTCAGGGTCAAGAATGATTGAGTCAGTGCAATCTGCAAATGAAGGGTCTGCTCTAATTCAAAGTGAAACCTGTGGGATTGAATGAATAGCGACTGTGGGGGCTTTGAAAGCCATGTTTCAAATGCAAGCATCCAATCAAACAAGTAGGCCTCCAATCAACCTACCAGGAAAAAGTTGTTGCCAGTGTGAAATGGTCATCAACTCACATGACATAAGATTCTGATTGCAGTATCCAAAATAAGGTGCTGCTGTAATTTCTTATGAATAAGATCCTCATCCTGGGCCACAAAAAGTCTCTGGGCCCCAGGTTTGTCCCTCTTCACCCTCCCCTTCCATCCCATCCACCCCCAGACCAAACCTATTGACTGGTTCAGCATGGGAGCTGTACAATTTTTCACCCTCCCACAATTGGTGGGCTGCAAGAGGCCACCTGCATGACCACAGCAGCATTTCAATGAGGCCTGGACCCACATATGGTTCAGGCCTCCCAATGCTGGCTTTGGGTGGGCATCACTAACACTCCACCAATTCGGCACACTTTTTGGATGGAAGTTGAAATCTCATCCCTCCTCCCCACCCTGTCACCGCATCCCCCACCACCCCCCCCCCCCCCACCCAACCACCACCACCACCACCTACAGCTCAGCTCAGCTCCCCACTGAGTCATGTCTTCAGCAACAAAATCATCAATAAAACCAAATGAATGCTTTACAAAATCGACTTGTTTACACTTTTACATCCAGTACTTAAAAACATGAATGATCCCAAAGTAACTCAAGAACTGGCAGAACCCCTACTAGGCGATAAATCGCTCAAACCCGAGGGGGCAGGGAGGCATAGTAACCCAATGGTAACCCCAGAGAACGAGAAAATAATCCTCACACCAAACAGAAGTTCTAAAAGGAAGCCATAAAAACAATAAATGTCACTGGCCAAGATGTTCTTATGCGTGTTAGAAAGACACTAATGAACAGTTTTTATTATTTATACTTTGGTCAAAGGCTGACGATAACTCACTCATGAACATCTAAGTCATGTAAACTACTTAACCTTTCATAATCCTCCATTTGCAAGTCAAAGATAAATTGTCTTTTCGTCTGGTGATGACTGATGACAATTTATCCAGATATCATGCAATCTACAGGTGCAGTCTTATTTTTCCTTTCCTCAAAGATTATTGTATGATTGAAGGTGCTTTTTTTGAAATAGTCATGCACACTTACAGGCACCACCAAATAACTGTGTTGCAGTTTGATGGTCTGTAATCTGGCTCATTTGAGCAACCATCAGAGAGTCCACCATGCTTATAATTCCAGGACTGCCTCGCAACTCTTGTCAGCTTGGCTCAGTAGCACTGTCTTGCCGCTAAGCCAGAAGATTGTGGCTTAGAGCCTCATTTCAGTCTTGAAAGTTGACAGCCCACTGCAGTGCTGAAGGTGTGCTGCACTGTCAAGAGTTGCTGACCTCCATATGAACCTTGTAATAAGGTCCCCCGTCTGCCTATTTGGATGGTTATTAAACAGAACTATCAGAAGAAGAGTAGAATGACATTGGTGCCTTGGCCAAGATATGCCTTACAGCCAACATGATCATAAACAGATTTAACCAGAAGGTGTCTCATTATTCTTTGTGAGATCCTGCCGTGAACATACATACATAATAACTGTCGCTGCTGTTAATTGCATGTGAAGATCCTTGTGATTTGAAATGGTACTGTATAATTGCAAGTCTTTTTTTTCTCAATTTTATATAAATGAATAACACAAAAAATAAATGTTTGTTTGTCATCTAATGTGATTGTTAATGATTCAACTTAGTATATTCTCACTTTGAAACAAAAGTCTGAATATTAAATTACAGCCATCTTCAGCAGAACATAAATAATGGAGAAATCACATTTACTCTGAAATCTACCCATTCATATCCCTTGATATCCACAGCCATCTTTCCTAGAGCTATGTGGCATTTTGAGTGTTCCAGTCTCTGCTGAACAATTTTATTTTAATAAACTTGCTCAGCTAACCAGTATTACAATACCACATATAGTTAGTCCCAGCCAGAATGGAGCTGATTGAGTAATTCCCTGGTCAATCAAGCCTGGTGACCGCACTGAGGTCTTTAAAAATGATGGGCAGGACCCAAATGAGAAAGTCCCACCTGCTTTTCTGATACATCTCATTTTTGTCAGGAGGGGAAAGAGGCCGGTATGGGGATGGTGGTGCAAGGTGTGATTCACACAGCAGCGAAACCCAAACTTAGCAGGGCCATTTGAACTTAGTGTTGAGTTCAAACAGACCCCATTTTGGCCGTTGCATAGGCCTTAACCTGCAGTGTGGGAATCACAAATTAATGGAAGAGCCTAAATGCTATTGAAAGGCGGATAAGGTTTGTTTTAGTGTCATGATCTAAAGTTTTTAAAATGTCCTGTTCTTTAAACATTTTTTAAAAACATGCTAAAGCTGTCATTGAAGAGTTTAAAAAAAAACCCTCTGCTGGACTGCTTTGATTAGCAGGCCATCCGGTGTAAGTTAGGAAAACAATAGCATATAATTTTGCAGTTCCAATAGAGTTCTTTATTGACATTTCCCTAAGGGCTATTATTCTGTCGTTATGAATTCAAAAAGGTACAATTATCTCAGCAGGGAGTTTGAGTTCACAGTTTGATTGATAATATAAAGAGGCTATTAAAGCATTCACTGCCTTTTAAGTGGGGTCTAAATTTCTTCATTTTTATAAGAGATTAACCACTTGAGATTTTAAAACTTTGAATGGATTCATGAATGGGAGTTTTTTTCACTGTCAAGTATGTATAAGTGAGAGCTGTATTAGATTGTTAGTTTTATTTGTCATCTCCACATGGCTCTTGAGGTCTTCTCATGGTGTATACTGGCTAAGCATCTATGGAGATGGCATGGAGCTATGAGGGGGCATGGGGGTGGGTGGGTGGTGGCAATGGGTAAAGGCTAGAATGCCTAACAACTTCTAAAACAACAGGGACAAAGCCCCAAAGAACCAAAGTGGGCCTTCTAATCAGCCCACCTCAACACTAATCCACCCCTGTAGTCGCCTAGGTCTGCTTCCGAGGTTGACAGGCCAGACTCTATCCCACATCCCCCTCAGGCTAAAAAACTCAGATATCAGGGCAGTCTTTACCGAGGTGGATATGGCAAGTCAAGAAATTTCCTGACTGGAGCTACCCACCTTGTTAGCAAAAATCCAGCCTATAATTTCAGTTATGTGACTATCTACCACTCACTGGGCGGAATTTTACAGTGCTGGGATTTTATAGTCCCACCGAAGTCAATGGACTTTTGAATGACTCGCTGTGTTTACAGCCCCACCCCTGCTGTGATGGGGCCATAAAATTTTGCCCATTGTGTTTTGCTAGAGGAGTTACCCTGCTTTACTTAGGATTGATGTAGTTTTGGTCATGATTTCAGAGACTATTTGTTATTGTTCATGAAGTTGCTGTGGAGATTCTATTGGAGTTTGAGAAAATTAACGCCGTAAGTCCTGATCCATCGCCAACCCACTGGCTGGCACAGTGGTGTCAATATTCACTTTGTTAAAAGCCTAAAATTATCAACCAATATGCTGAATCCTCCCACCATCCCTGGGAGGAGTAACAGTGTCAGATCTCCAACTTGCATCTCCATTGTTCACCCAATAGATCATTCCCATGCCAACGTGCTCCACTTAAATTCATATGTAGCATAGTTACAGATTAGGTGATATTCTGCTTATCCATTTAAGTCTAGACTTCTATTTAGTGGACAATATTGTGTTCCGACAAGACTATGAGCTCACAAAGGACAAGAGCAAGGCCATACTGGCGGGGATATAACCAACATGGAAGTCTTGACTCCTTTGTAGGAGCTGGTGCCAGCCCTGTTGGAGTCCGACACGTCCAGGAGTATAGGCAGTGCTGAGATTGGAGGGAGGCCTGGTTCTGGCGAGATGGCAAAAGTATTAGACCGGTTGATAAGAGGAGATGGTCAGTGTTGATTTAAAGGAGGTTAGGAAATATGAAATGTGCATGGTGAAAAGAGTTCACACATTGCAATCTTAACAAGCTTCATGATCAGAAGCTTCACAACATTATTCATAGTGTCTGCGGAGTTCATTCATGCATATCAGATCCTGAAAAGATTTATTTGAGTCGTATGGTAGGGGTGATCAAGTAATCTGATACCCAATTACTCCCTACTGCTCTCTCCATCCCTGTTATAGGGGAAGCCTCTTCAGTGCAGACTGCAGCAGAAGCCATGCAACAACCTCCCTCCTCCAAGGAGAAGGAACCCTCGGAGGGAGCAGCACCACATCCTCTCCCTGCACCCAGCATCATCGCAGGTGCTGGCACTTTGGCAGGGTTCAGCCTGTCACACAGGGGTCATGCACACACTGGTGAGGGCACTTCACATTCACAAGTGCAGCTGCCGGGGAGTGTAATGGAGCATGCCTCAGGCAGTCGGCGGGATGTCCACGGTGGTCCAGAGATTGAGTCCGAGTCGAATAATTAGCTTCTGGAGTTGTCTGTAAGGTGGCAGATGCTGGATATTCAGCGTGAGGTCCATGAAGATTTGGGGGTTATACCAGAGGGGGTGTGTGCTCTGGCCCAGACTGTGAAGGTGTCCATTAAGGCCATAAGTGCTGCGATCATCCACACTTCAGAGCACCTGGTTTCCTTCGTAGACAGACTGCCGACTGTCCTGCAGGGGCAAACCAAGTGCATTGCAGATGCAATCATCAGGATGTGCTCCGACATGCACACCTTCGACCTGACTCTGAGCTCCAGGGCACAGAACTAGGGGAACTGGGACCCTGGTCACCCACCCAGGTCCTGGAACCTCACCAGTTGGCAGGGAGGACCAACTGGTCCTAGTTGCAGGGGATGAGCAGCAGCTGCCTCCGTCTGGAAGTTCCTCTCAAGGCACTGCTGATGAAGCAGCATCTCCTCCATTCATTCGTCATTGACACAGGCCTTAACCATTGCCGTGGCATCTCAGGACTTGCATGCGTCTCAGCAAGAGTCTCCTGGAGTGGCCGGCCGCTCAAGACCACAGGCGCACAGAGGATGCCTGTCAAAGTCACCCAGGGCAAGGGAGGCGGCGGATCAGGTCACCCTCTCCAGTGCAGCCATAAGCAAGGGGGGACCATGGTGCCAGAGCCCCCATAAACGTGTTTGTAAATACCAACTTTAGTCGCGAATAGGGGCAAATGGATAACGTTTTTCTTTAACGATGTTGGTATGCCTTGAAGGCTTGTGAATAAACACAAAACTCACATTCCCTCATGCTTATGTTCTTACTGATAGCTGTGTGACTTGTGTTGAAGTAGGAAATCAAAGGTTGACTGAGGGCAGGAGAAATCGTGTAAATGTGTCGGCTGATGAAGAGAGTTTGGATGTAAGAGCTTCAGGAATCTCTCATTGCAACTAGGAAATGGAGGGACAATATTTCACTAAACCCGTTAATGCCCTTGAAAGTGTCACTCAGTTGCAGGCAGCTGAATTGCTGCCTGTATAGCCTTGGGGCAACATAAGATCGTCTGCACCTCTGATGAAGATTTCTAGGCACCTCCTGACCATCGGGTTCTGGCGCTGCTCTGTCCCCTTCCTGATCCACAGCATCCTGAGCCTCCCTGTGATCCCTTATTCCTCTCACCCTACTTCTCTTCCTCCTAATCCTCCTCACCGGATGTTGTGCATCCAACACAAGCCCCATATGTCGCCGAGAGTTTTCATCCCTTACCCCCGGGTTGCGGACAGCAGAGTATTCAATCAAAAGAGCCCTCTGAATGAGAGGAGAATCCTTCTAAGGAGCAAATATCCAAAATGTAACTCTGTCCACGGCAGTCAATGGATTTTGCACTGCAAAACTGGGACTCTGCTCTCAGCTGCAGTTTAAACACTCACTCAAACAAACTTGCTCTTAAAAAAGCAACCTTATGGTGTCATAAATCTCACCCTGAAGGTGTACTATTGCCTTCTGGCCTTATATTCCAGTGAGATAGGTATTTAATTGGCTCAATTGGGTTTTAAATTGGCATTTAAATAATGGGGGTGGGTTCCTGACTTTTTGACCTGCCCATGTATGGTACTATTGTAAACCAATGTGATGATGTCGTGAATGGTGCCCGACATCCTCACGCCCCGTAATATGCTCCACAAAGCGGGAAATGTTCCCAATCATGGAGTGTAAAATTAAGATCCATGTACTTAGGAGTAGCTGATTGCGAACCGCATAGCCCACTGTTCAGAAAAGTTAGTGAAAGACACTGTGTCATGTGTAACCTGATATCACAGGCCCAGATTTTTGTGGAGTCGGCCAAGTCGGGGGGCCTTTAAAAATGTTGGGTGGGACTCAATTCCATGATTCCCGTTCCAATCACTTTTGTGGCAATTTTTGCTGGCACAGGATTAGGGCACAGGTAGTGAGTCCGTGCGTGCCACTACCATCCTCGGGAGCTCCATTGCAGGGGTGGGAATTTCAGAATGCCCGCAATTTTGATGGAGCCGGGCCTGTTCCGTTAGTAGACGTGGTCACAGCAGCTCCAAGGAGCTGTGAACTGCAGGGGGAACGTAAGTCTCGATTCGGGAACCAAATGAAAAACAACCATTCGAATTCCCATTGAAATATATTGCCCCTTTTACCTTCTCATAAAGTTATCAATCAATCACAACGTTCATAGTATCAATGACAAAAAGTTATTATCCACTTCACAACTCTGAATTTTGTGTAAATAAAAACACAGGGCAGAATCATACTAGATTTGCACTAAGCAGGTGGGAAAAAGAATGCTTTTCCTGCCAGCTACCATGGCAGCTGTTCACGCTGTATCGTCCCATTCCCACCTCACTAATCATGCATTCCTGGGAAACACACCGTTTGGACAGCAGGCGGGATCTCATTCGTCTACCAGGCTGTCACCTTGCCGCTTCCTCACACTGGGCACCATGTTTAAAGTGCGGTCGCACGCACACCTCTCAGCGCTTCCAGCCAAGGACTGCTGCACAGAAAAGCAAGAAGACTACAGCCCCCCAATTTAATGATATGTCCCTTGATCACCTTTTGGACACAGTGGAGGCCCTCTGCAATGTCCTCTACACTCACTCTGGGCAAAGGCCAGCAAGCAAGGGCACCAATCCAGCATGGGAGGTGGTGGCAGTGTTGGTCAGTGCCAATGCCATAAGACCATAAGACATAGGAGCAGAAATTAGGCTATTTGGCCCATCAAGTCTGCTCTGCCATGGCTGATAAGTTTCTCAACCCCATTCTCCCGCCTTCTCCCAGTAACCTTTGATCCCCTTATCAATCAAGAACCTATCTATCAATGACCTGGCCTCCACAGCCTTCTGTGGCAATGAATTCCATAGATTCACCACCCTCTGGCTAAAGAAGTTTCACCTCATCTCTGTTCTAAAAGGTCTTCCCTTTACTCTGAGGCTGTGCCCTCGGGTCCTAGTCTCTCCTACTAATGGAAACATCTTCCCCACGTCCACTCTATCCAGGCCTTTCAGTATTCTGTAAGTTTCAATCAGATCACCCCTTATCCTTCTAAACTCCATCGAATATAGACCCAGAGTCCTCAAACGTTCCTCATATGTTAAGCCTTTCATTCCTGGGATCGTTCTCGTGAACCTCCTCTGGACCCTCTCCAGGGACAGCACATCCTTCCTGAGATACGGGGCCCAAAATTGCTCACGATATTCTAAATGTGGTCTGACCAGAGCCTTATAAAGCCTCAGCAGCACATCCCTGCTTTTATGTTCCAGTCCTCTCAAAATAAATGCCAACATTGCATTTGCCTTCCTAACTACCGACTCAACCTGCAAGTTAATCTTAAGAGAATCCTGGACTAGGACTCCCAAGTCCCTTTGCACTCCAGATTTCTGAATTCTCTCCCCATTTAGAAAATAGTCCATGCCTCTATTCTTCCTACCAAAGTGCATGACCTCACACTTCCCCACGTTGTATTCCATCTGCCATTTAATTGCCCATTCTCCTAACCTATCCAAATCCTTCTGCAGACTCCCCGCCTCCTCAATACTACCTGTCCCTCCACCTATCTTTGTATCATCTGCAAACTTAGCCAGGATGCCCTCAAGATCATTAATGTATAAAGTGAAACGTTGTGGTCCCAACACTGATCCCTGCGGAACTCCACTAGTCACCGGCCACCATCCTGAGAAGGACACCCTTATCCCCACTCTTTGCCTCCTGCCAGACAGCCAATCTTCTATCCATGCTAGTACCTTGCCTGTAACACCATGGGCTTTTATCTTTCTGAGCAGCCTCTTGTGCGGCACCTTGTCAAAGGCCTTCTGGAAGTCCAAGTAGATAACATCCATTGGCTCTCCTTTGTCTAACCTACTCGTTACCTCCTCAAAGAATTCTAACAGATTTGTCAGGTATGACCTGCCCTTGATGAAACCATGCTGACCTTGCCCTATTTTACCATGCACTTCCAAGTATTCTGAAATCTCATCCTTAATAATGGACTCTAAAATCTTACCAATGACCAATGTCAGGCTAATCGCCCTGTAATTTCCCGTCTTTTGCCTCCCTCCCTTCTTAAACAGGGGAGTTACATTAGCGATTTTCCTGTCCTCTGGGACCCTCCCTGACTTGAGTGATTCCTGAATGATTACCACTTACGCCTCCACTATCTCTTCAGCTATTTCCTTCAAAACTCTGGGGTGTAATCCATCTGGTCCGGGTGATTTATCCACCTTCAGACCTTTCAGTTTTCCTAGCACTTTCTCCTTGGTAATGGCCACCATACTCACCTCTGCCCCCAGACTCTCTTGAACTTTGGGGATGTTACTCATGTCTTCCACCGTGAAGACTAACGCAAAATACCTATTCAGTTCCTCCGCCATTTCTTTGTTCCCCACTACTACTTCTCCAGTGTTATTTTCCAGCGGCCCAATATCCACTTTTGCCTCTCTCTTACCCTTTATATATCTAAAAAAACTCTTGCAATCTTCTTTTATATTACTGGCCAGTTTATCTTCATATTTAATCTTCTCCCTCCTTATTTCTTTTTTAGTTGTCCTCTGTTGGTCTTTGTAGGCTTCCCAATCCCCTGGTTTCCCACTGCTCTTTGCCGCATTGTATGCTTTCTCTTTAGCTTTTATGCTGTCCCTGACTTCCCTTGTCAGCCATGGTTGCCTCGTCTTCCCTTTAGTATGCTTCTTCTTCCTAGGGATGAATTTTTGCTGTGTCTCCCAAATTACTCCCAGAAACTCCTGCCATTGCTGTCTTTCCTACTAGGCTCATCCCCCAGTCAATTCTGGCCAACTCCTCCCTCATGCCTCTGTAGTTGCCTTTATTCAACTGTAATACCATTACATCTGATTCCAGCTTTTTCCTCTCAAATCACAGGGTAAATTCTATCATATTATGGTCACTTCCTCCTAAGGGTTCCTTCACCTTAAGCTCCCTTATCAAATCTGCCTCATTACATATCACTAAATCTCGAATTGCCTGTGCCCTTAGTGGGCTCCACCACAAGCTGCTCCAAAAAGCCATCTCGTAGACATTCCACAAATTCCTTTTCTTGGGATCCACTACCAATCTGATTTTCCCAGTCTATCTGCATATTGAAATCCCCCATGATCACTGTAACCTTGCCTTTCTTACACGCCTTTTCTATCTCCTGGTGTATCTTGTGCCCCACATCCTGACTACTGTTCGGAGGCCTGTACATAACTCCCATTATGTTTTTTTTACCTTTGCAGTTCCTCAACTCTACCCACACAGATTCTACATCATCTGACCCTACGTCATTTCTTGCTATTGATTTAATTTCATTTCTTACTAACAAAGCAACCCCACCCCCTCTGCCAACCTGCCTATCTTTTCGATAGGATGTATATCCTTGGATATTTAGCTCCCAGTCCTGATCCCCTTGCAGCCATGTCTCCATGATGCCCACCACATCATACCTGCCAATTTCAGGATCTCACATCTCAAGGAACAACACCACTAACTCTCACACACACCCTCACATCTCCATCAGGCTCATATCCTCTCGAACTCACGTCCTCATCCCGTCCGTGGCTCCACTCACCACACAAACATTCCACGCAGTGCCTGCTCACACTCTCTCCATCTGTTTTCATGCAAGAGAAACTGGCTCAAAGCAGCAGGGAGAGGTTCCAGACTGGGGGTGGAGTGGCCCACATTAGGCCCCTTACTCACTTTGAGGAGTGTGTCATCGTGCTGACTGGTGAGGATGTGGACTGTGCCTGTGGTGACAGTGAGGTTGACAGCGAAGGAGCCTGCACCACATCATCCCTCACTAAACACAACTCTGAGTGCTCTCTCTCCTGCTTTTGATTCCACTGCCATGCACTAATTATCTCTACTGTGGTTCACATGGAGCTCTGCCAAATGACTGACACCCTCAGATAGCCAGTCCCCCAGCTCCATCCACGTCCTCACCTCCAGCCAAGAGGACTCCTCCTCCATTGAAGAGCTGGAAATAAGTAGACTGGAAGACCCATCACTGCACTTACCCACACCCTCCACCAGCACAGAGACACACACCTCAGTGGAACCTAGATCTAGAGCAGGCTCAGGTTCACAATCTGGTGGTCACCAAATGGACACATGTCTGCAGCAGGAGGAGGCAGGTTCAGCCGAGCTCTCCGGCACTTGGAGAACTGTTGGGGAAGAGGCAGCTGTGACGTTCAAGTCAGATGACGAGCCTCTGGGTTTTGCCTTCCAACTCATCGTGGAGAGTCAGCGGAAGGTGTGGGAACATCACACTGAGATGTTGGGAGCCTCAACAGAGTGGCACGTGAGTTGGAGGAGTGTGTCCACCTGCTCCCTGATGAAGTGGTGCCCGCATGCACATGTGGAGGTCTCTATGGAAAGGATGGCAGACACCATGGAGACCCTAGTCCAACAGAACGTGGAGATGTGCACACACCTGCACTCCATCGCAGTAGCCGTGGATGAGTTCCTGCAGTGGCAGGGAAACAGGGCACCTCGACATTCTTCCAGGTGCTCCTTTCCCTCAAGGAGTTAGGCTGGGGTCCTTGAACACCCAAAGGGAGGAGGAGCGGCAGCTGGAGTCCCATGGGTCATCCATCCAGGAATCTCAGAAGCTGTCCTCTCCCTCTGAGTCCCCTTTGCCAGTGACCCCCTCAACCTCATCCTCTGTCACCGCAGAGGAAGCAGCTGGCCCACAGGAGGACAGCCAAAGCAAGCCGGGGTTCCCAAGGCCTCAGCTCTCCAGAGGACGCACACCAAAAACATCAGAGGCAACAGGGCCAATCATTGCACAGGCTGTCTCCGTGCCTGCTGCAGATGTCAGGAACTGTAAGGCCTAGAAAAGTTAAGAAATTCTGATCATAGTTGGTTGTGCGGGTGAACACGTTTTGTCACTTTACAATCTGAAAATATATTCACTTTCACTGAATAATGTGTAATGGTGTCTTTCAGCTTCATTTACAGGCTTCGCAAGTCCTCCCCCTGCATCCCCCCACTTCCCCCCCCACCCACTAGCAGTTCAGGTGCACACAGCAGGCCCACAAGTGACTCTGGAAAGAAAGGTTTGTGTGTGTGGCAGGGCCTTTTGGAGCCTTGTGCAAGCACACTCCCACGCATATGGACCCTTCTTCCACCTTACTCACCTCACTGTCCTTTCAATGCTGCCTGCTAAGGTTCTCTTCCAGTTGTCTGTTTGAGCTGACCTGCATCTCCGCCCACCCACGATCACACTCCCATGCAGCACCTGTGCCCGTCCAACACGAATCTCCTTTCGCTTTTGGATTTACAGGCAATGTGCATTTAACCATCTTTAACACCACCCACCCCGATGTCCTTTCCTCTCCCCCAGTCATCCATGCCCTTTTTCCCATCACTATGGATCCCCCTGGCTTCACCTTCCGTCTCCCCATCATCACCTACTGGCCACAACCCTTTTCTTTTGAAATGTCCAGGTGAACATGCACATTCCCTACCTTCCTGAAAATCCTACCTCCATCCACATTGACCTCCCTGACCTCCTCCTTCCCACCCCCAGGATCCATGTCTGTCTCCAAGTCCCCACCAACTACCCTCACCCTCCCTTCTATTGCACCCTCATCCTCCCACTCAACCAGCTTCCTCTGCCCTCCTTCATTCTCACCATTCCCTCCCATCCTCATTTTGCTCCCCAGGGGGCAGTCATCGACTCCACAGACCCCTCCCTTGCACATTCACCTAGACATCCCCCACCTTACTCCTTCCCCCCCTCTGGACTCCTTCCCCCTTCTTTGCTCCTTCCCCCTTGGGAACTCCTTCCCTCCTTCCCCCGGACTCCTTGCCCCCCTTATTCCTTTCCCCCTTCCTGACTCCTTCCTCTACCCTTACTTCTTCCTTTACCCTCACCTCTTCCTCCACCCGGACTCCTTCCTCTACTCGGATTTCTTCTCCCTTCCAGACACCTTCCCCTCAAAATCCTTCCTCCCCCTCCAGACTCCTTCCCCTCAGAGTCCTTCCTCCCCCTCCAGACTCCTTCCCTTACACCTTCCACCCCTCCAATACACTACCTCCCCAGTTACCAAATTCTCCCCATTACCTCCTCCTCCCCCCACAACCTCAACCCCCTGACACCTTCGCTCCAATCCCTCCCAACCTCACCACCCCCCCAACACACCTTCCTCTCCCAGTCAAACCTAGAACTTCCTCTCCCACTCATAGCTGGATCTTCCTGTCCACCCCCTCGATGATCATCCATTGCAGACCATGGCCAAGACACTGAAGTCCCGAAGCTGACCCTTAATGGTGATTTTCCACCTTCCACGAGCTGTTTCGTGGCAGCGCCATATCCATGAGAATCCACCCAGCTTGTGATGGACATTCCACTACGATCCTGTTGCTGTCGGGCTCCAGAATTTTCTGCTCCTCAGATGTCCACAATGTGAGCAAGGTCCTGAGGGTAAGCCCTGACTTCTGCACGTCATGCTTATCATGACATGTTCCGCACAGGCATGTTTTCCTGCCAACATGGACAGTATATTTGATGTGGGGAGATGACACCGGCAAGCTGGGCTTAAAATGATCTGCAGATGTATTACAATGAAGTTCCCAACGTCCAGCGGTGGGAAATGCAGCCTGCCATTGACGAACATAGTGGATGATTGCAAATGTGTTTAATGACAGCGTTCCTGCCAAATTGTCTGCTCACACCTGCCATGATGCCCGACTCCAGTGAGCAGAGATAATTACGCCCACAGACATTGACAAAAACCTTCAAAGATCAAATTCTAGGAATTCCACCAAGCATTCATAATGAGACCATCTGACAACTGCATCCACAGAAACAGTTAGAACAAATGACCAGACGTCTGCTTTTTACCAGGTGGCCTTATTATGAATGCTTGGCTGAGCTCCAAGAATGGATAATTCATTTAGCTCAGCAGGCAATCTTGACACAGTTTGCAGCAGAATGATAGCTTTGTTTAATGGTTCTGTATGCAATAACTTGATTTTTCTTTGAAGAGCTTTTCAATGCCAGTGCATGTCTGTTTACATCAGATTAAGAGGTGTAAAGTAGGCACAAGCTCTTGTCATGGCTGTGGTTAATTGGCTCTTTTTTGAAGTTGTAAGCTGAGCAATTATTTTCACAGTACATTTTCAAACCCCTTTGCTTATTGTGTCAGTTTAATGAGCATTTCAAAGACTTGCTAGATTTGCCAATGGCTTATTGGTTCTGTCTTTTGTAGATACTGAGAGAGCACCATTTGGAGGATGCATTGAGGAGGCACAGAGGCATGGAGGGGGCATGGGGGATATGAGGGGACATGGGGGCTGGGTGGGTGAGCGGGTGTGAGGGCTGATGGTTTGAGGGCCAAATAGTCATGATTACAACTGAGCCGACGTCCCAGTAAATGGAGGTGGGCTTTCTGACCTGTCAAACTCTGCATCTATCTGCCTCTATTGTCGCCTTGGGCCTCCCTCAGGAGGTGGTGTGCCCAACTCCATCCTGCGCCTGCCTACTTTGATGGGCAGGTTCTCTTTAACAGAGATGGGTTTACAGATTGGGGACCTTTACTGTCTCATGCTTCCTACCTCCTTCACAAAAATCCAGCCCACAGTGTCTGCAGAAATTCATATAGACCTGCTTAAAGCATAAAGTGAATCTACCAGTTTGGTAATATGTTGATTGGGATTATATCTATGGTTCTAGATTTAGGTTTGAGTCCCAGTGGTGACTAAGTCTTCAGTCTGCTAGTCACAAAACACAGCAATTGCAATTTTATCAAAAGTTGGCATAAATTAGCACAGCTTCTACCCTCAAGCACTGAATTGTTGCTTCAGTGATAATTATGGCACAGTGAAAAGCTGCACACAAATTAAATTATACATTAACATGGCTCTCTACCACATCCTCTATCATATTGACAATGTAAGAGGGGGAAATGGTTACTGCCAGTCCCTGAACTTTCTCATTTAAGTAAAGTAAACATTTGCTGCACTCTTTTAAGCAAGGATCCTTTTTATGGCCTCTTTGGTACAGAGTTGGAAGCAAATATTGCAATACAAAAGACCGTTTCAGAGTTTAATATCTTCCATCGACTATTTTGACGCTCATACTCATCAAACACTTTCTCTAGCAACCAGCTGCCCAGCTCCCTTTTGAATTTACTGACATGATAAAGACAATTTAAATCTAAGCCCTTTAAGAGTTCCCAACCTTTTGGCCTGGACTCTGCAGTCCAATCTCCTGAACACTGGTCCAAGCAATACCCAACAGAAGTCATAAGGATTTAAAAACCAATCGTGTTTCTTTCATTTTCTTTGAACTCTTCCACTTGTTATAAAAATAATTAGGAGATAGGGTAAACAGTTCTTTAACTGAATGGGCCGTTTGGAGATGCAAAGTCATGAGATGGAGCCTCTAGGAACATTGCCAGTGAGAGTTGGCAACCCTGCCTGCCTGCTGAGAAACAGCAAAATTGACTAAACACTAGTTTTCCACCCATTGATTTTACTCTTGGGGCAGCATTTTCCCATCAGCGAGCAGGGGGTCAGGGCCCGCTCGCCGACACATAAAATGACACATGATGATGTCGGGTGTGCGTCCCGACGTCACCGCGCGTCATTTAGATGGTCAGTTCGGCGGGCACGCAGCCGAGTCGGCTGCACTCCTGCCGAACTGTCAAAGGCCTCTTAAGGTCTATTAAAAACTAATTAACTCAATTTAATGAGCTGCCCGTCCAACCTTAAGGTTGGCGGGCAGGCGAAGAGCCCAGGCGGCCTTCACATTTTTCATGAAACCTCATCCACGGGCGGGATGGGGTTTCATGAGCTGTTTTAACATCTAATAAAAATTTATACATTTATTTTTTGACATGTCCCAGCTCGTGTGACAGTGTCACATGAGGGGACATGTTTTAAAAGTTTAAAGATCCTTTATTTTAAAGTTTAAGTCTGAAACAAATCTCCCTGAGACACCTCCGTGCCTCAAGGAAATCTCTGCGCTCTTTCACACGCGGAAGAGCACAGGGAACCATTCAGGGAATCCCCCCACTGCCCACACAGGGAGTGCATAGCGCTTCCTGGCACGTGTCACGATGGGCAGGCGTTAATTGGCCTGCCCACGTAAAATGGCGGCGCAGCCCCCATCGGGGGTGCCAATCAGGTTCGCATCCACCCCTGCTTGCCTCCGCACAACACCCCCCCCCCACCACCCCCCCCCCCCCCCCCCCCCCCCCCCTCCCCATGGGAGGAAATTTCTGGCCTTGATTTTTAGTCAATGGGGAGTAATATAGGGCAAGTTTTAAAACAGGGCTTCCACCTAATCCGCTGGGCATGTCAGATTAAAATCTTCCCTCTCTTGCACTCTGTTCAACATGTAATAAGTCCGGGGGTTCCAACCCACCTTCTAATTGACTCTTTTTTGAAGTTGTAAGCTGAAGAGTTTTGTTTTCACAGTAGGTTTTAAAAGTTTCTTTGTTTATTGTGTCAGTTTTATGAGATTGCAAAGATTTGCTAAACTTGCTAATGGTTCTGTATAGTGGATATCGAGAGAGTCCAGGATGCAAGGGGCATGGGAGATATGGAGGCATGGGAAATATGAGGGGGACCGGGGTGGTGGGGGGGAGCATGGGAGATATGAGGGAGCATGGAAGGGGCAACTCGCCCTCCATTACAAAAAATGCCTTTGAGTTAAATATTTATTATGGTGTTGACATGACTGATCTCAGAAGAAATAATCTGCACTCCAAAAAAAGTTCTAGGCAAACAGTGTGAGGATGCCCTGGCTCAGAGTGGTCAGAAGCTATTGCCTGACTTAACAAATTGAAGCATGAGTAGCGTAAACTGAGTAGCTGTTATGGGGAGTAATGAACAATACCTGCCTGTAAATATGGCCAGTCCTGAGGTGACACCTTTTGAGATTTTAATACTTTAGTTCCATCAACAGGAACTCCTTTGTGAATAACTTAGAAAATGAGCCCAGGATTTTAATAAGATCAGGTTACATCCAACCTTATGTTGATTTGGCACCCATTAGTGAAAAATGATATTTCCTTATTGCTTTGTTCTTCCCTGGTTAGTGGTTCATTCAATAGATGGTTAAAAGATCATTTGGAGTAGAAAGCCCTTGAGTGACACTATCCTTGATCATTAATTATTTTAATCAGTTGCACACTTAACTATACAGTGGAAGTTCCTGTTCAACCACCTGGCTCATGCTGAAGATGAGCATCAAGCACTCCCAAGTAAGGTATGGCAAGAATAACATGTACTTATATAGCATCTTTAATGCAGTGAAAACATCCTAGGTGTTTCACAGGATTATTATCGGACAAAACTTAACACCAAACCACATAAAGAGATATTGGGACAGACCAAAAGCCTGGTCAAAGAGGCAGGTTTTAAGGAGCACTTGAAAGAGGAGTGAAAGAGATGGGGAAGCAGAGTGGTTTGGGGAGGGAATTCCAGAGCTTAGAGCCAAGGCAGCTGAAGACACATCCGTCAATGATGGCACTCTGAAAATCAGGAATGTGCAAGAGGCCAGAATTGAAGGAGTGCACAAATCTTGGAGGGTCTTAATATTGGAGATCGTTACAGAGATAGGGAAAGGTGAAGCCAGGGATGCTAGACACAGAGTAAAACTCCTCTGTTATGCCTCAAAAATGTGCTTCACCATCAGCAGCATTGGATCTTCTACTGTATTAATCTGACACACCTTTGTTTCCCACATCAACTGCCTAAAGGCCTTTCATAGTGAGGTGACCAGTTTAATGCAAATTAGCACTGAACAAGGCACTTATTTTGCTTGGGTCCCTAGCCACTATGTACTGAAGTGCACTCGTCCAGTCTCATTTCACTAATCCCCTTGCAGCCGACAGACAAAGGAAACTTTCATTTTGCATTGTTTCAGTGAAGCTCAACGCAAACTGGAGGAACAGCACCTCATCTTCCGACTAGGCACTTTACAGTCTTCTGGACTGAATATTGAGTTCAACAATTTTAGATCATGAACTCTCTCCTCCATCTCCAACCCCTTTCCGATCCCCCCCTCTTTTTTCCAATAATTTATATAGATTTTTTTTCCCACTTATTTCCATTATTTTTAAATGTATTTCCATCCATTGTTTTATCTCTACCTTTTAGCCTTTTTTGATTCCTTCACCCCACCCCACCCCCACTAGGGCTATCTGTACCTTGCTTGTCCTTCTTTCTACCCTGAATTAGCACATTCCTTAGATAATATCACCACCTTCAACACCTCTTTGTCCTTTTGTCTATGACATCTTTTGGCTATCTCCACCTATCACTGGCCCTCTATCCAGCTCTACTTGTCCCACCACCCCACCCCCTTTCAACCACCTTATATTTCACCTCTCTTCTATTTTTACTTAGTTCTGTTGAAGAGTCATACGGACCTGAAACGTTAACTGTGTTCCTCTCCACAGATGCTGCCAGACCTGCTGAGTTTTTCCAGGTATTCTTATTTTTGTTTTGGATTTCTAGCATCCACAGTTTTTTGCTTTTATCTTTCATTTTGTCAGCCTGGGCTGCATTTGAACTCGGAATACTATGGCAAAAGTTCCAGTGCAACACGAGCAAACACTTCAAAGGCGCAGAATGAGTTCAATTGACATTCTGGATTGTTAGAGACTTCAGAAAAAAGGTACATCTGTGTACAGTTGGGGTTTATTTTTCCAAGTGACTTCAAGTGTGATTCAAAGAAATGGAAAACGAGGAAGCCCAGCAGATTATTCACAATGTATTTTGTTAGTCAAATAGTAGATGCATTCTCTGAGAAAAGCAATGGCATTTCTGAGCTACCATCAAAAAGTAATTGATTAAGAATGAGCAGACTGGCTTTGGTAAGATAATTGATAATAAGAATTAGTGATAACTGGTCAGATAATTGAGTTTGTTTTAAGCCTGAAGGAAGCAGAATGGGTCATAACATTTCACTCGCTGCTAAGATCACCTTTGACAAATTGCAGTGGGAATATGCCCCATTCCATATATTGGTGAGGTTTGAGTTGGAAGAGAAAGGAAAAATAAAAGAAATACTTACATTTATATAGTGCCTTTCATGATCTTAGGACCTCCCAAATTGCTTTACAGTCAATGAAGTACTTTCTTTGAAGTGTTGTTAGTGTATTGCAGGAAACATGGCAGTCAATTTGCATAGAACAAGGTTACCAAAACAGCAACATTTCAATGACCAGATTATGCAATTTTAGCTGTTGGTTGAAGGATAACTATTGGCCAGGACACTGCAGAGAAGATCCGCCACCCTTCGTCAAAATAGTGCCATGGAATCTTTTACACCTGCCTGAGGGGATAGACAGGGCCTCAGTTTAATGTTACAACTGAAAGAAGGCACCTCCAACAATGCAGCCCTCCCTCAGGAATGACAGCCTAGATCCTGTTCTCAAGTCTTCTGGAGTGGGACTTGAACCCAGAAGCTACTGAGTCAGAGGCAAGAATGCTACCCACTGAGCCATGGCTGATGCAATATTTAAATAAATACATACAGTGAAGGATAATAAATATTTATGAATATCTACCAGTAAAGGTGATGGACATTTGTAGTGTTCAAAATGCAATTAAATGCTAGCTGGGTGCATTGGACAGTTGGCGAGATGAGTTTCAGTGGGTTGAATGGTCTTCTCATAGCTGACCTATCCTTAGGTTCAAAGTCTCATATTAAGCTAAATAGTGTCAATCAAAAGCAAAGATTCAGAGAGTTTCAAGACAATTCTTCAGGTAGGAAGATCTCTGTGCAATCCTGAAAATGGATAGTGCATGTAATAAATTGTTAGCCTTGAAGAATGTTGTTTATCTTGTATCTTTGAAAACTGAGACATTATACTGGCATTAGAAAGTCTGATGGTCTTTCCAGGTCACATCAGGACATGTATTTGTTTTCTGTCCAATCATTTATTGTTATTGGCTTGAAATTTCTACTGGCTACAGAATATTATTGACAACAGTGATACCATTTTATACTGAAGTTCACACAGGAAATCATGTAAACAGTGAGCTGCATTTTAATGTTTGCTATGCCAGGATAGAGATTTGCATACTTGGCTTTCATACCGGTCCTTGGTGGTAAGGGGGTCCGGCCTGACATGAATAGAATGCGCTCCCCTACCAAGACCTGGTCTGACCCTCACCTGCCGCCCCCGCTTCCCCATCAAGGCCCCACCTGCCCCCCCCCCCCCCCTCCCCCCCCAATGCCTGACCCCCAACACTCCGCCAATGCCTGACCCAATCCCCACCCCTCCGCCAAGTCCGACCCAATCCCCACCCCTCCGCCAAGGCCCACCCGATCCCCACCCCTCCGCCAAGGCCCACCCGATCCCCACCCCTCCGCCAAGGCCCACCCGATCCCCACCCCTCCGCCAAGTCCGACCCGACCCCCACCCCTCCACCAAGTCCGACCCGATCCCCACCCCTCCGCCAAGTCCGACCCAATCCCCACCCCTCCGCCAAGTCCGACCCAATCCCCACCCCTCCGCCAAGGCCCGACCCAATCCCCACCCCTCCGCCAAGTCCGACCCGATCCCCACCCCTCCGCCAAGTCCGACCCGATCCCCACCCCTCCGCCAAGTCCGACCCAATCCCCACCCCTCCGCCAAGGCCCGACCCAATCCCCACCCCTCCGCCAAGTCCGACCTGATCACCATCCCTCCACCAAAGCCCAACCTGACCCGCCCCCCTCCCCTCCCAAGGCCCGGCCCAATCCCCACCCCTCCGCCAAGGCCCGACCTGACCCCCCCCGCCAAGGCCTGACCCAACCCAGCTCAACACCTGCCCCATGCCAAGGCCCAACCCGAATCTCCCTCCCAAGGCTCGACCTGACCGCCCTCCCCTGTCAAGGCCAGGCTCAACCCCTAACCCCTGCCAAGGTCCGACCCGACTCCCCCCCGCCCCCACCAAGGCCCGACTGGACACCCACCCACCTCATGACAAAGCCTGACTTGACCTGACCACCCCCCTCCTCCACCAAGCCCCGACCCAATCAGACCACAACCCTCCCGCTGAAGTCTGACCATCCAATTCCCCCTCCGCCCTCCAAGTTCTCTCTGGTTTGTAAGAGACCTTTAAACTTACCAGCTTTACAGCAGCTAGAGCTGTTAAAAAGGGGGCGTGGTCTCCTTCTCTCCCACCCCCCCCCCCCCCCCCCACCCCCCCCCCCCCCCCCCAACCACCACCACCACCACCCCCCCCACCACCCCCCACCCCCCGATGAAGCAGTGCTCGACTGAAGGCTTCAGGAGCGCACTGCACTGCACAGTTCTCACCCAGCTGCAGAAGGTCGGACGAGACAGAATCGAAAAAATTTAATGGTAATCCAACTTTGATTGCTACTCCACGGAAGTTCAGGCCCATCGTGTTTTTTTTATTCTATCATTGCATTGCATCTTGTAGATGGTACACACTGTAGCCACAGTGAGCCAGACGTGGAGGGATTGAATGATTAAGGAGGTACATGGGCTGCTAATCAAGTGGGCTGCTTTGGCTTGGATGGTGTTGAGCTCTTTCAGTTTTGTTGGAGCTGCACTCATCTAGGGGTAAATGATGGTTAATACTAGCTGCATATTAGAACATTAAATCAACTCATAGCTAAAACTTAGCTATGGCACCCCTGAGCTGGAGAGGAGAAAAAGTCATACATCTCCTGATTGCTGAAGTACAAGTGTCTGAGATAGAAAGGGTTAACATGGCATTGGGTACAATACCGTACACACTGTAATGCAAAGAAACACATGACCTAAGTCTAGAAGACTGTCTTGGACTGGACAGAGACATGTGTAGAGGTAAGCATGGAGACAGTTCCCAGTTTAGACCTTATACTGTATATATGTACATAGTTACAAGTAGTTAATAAACACTTACTGTTAAACTATTCAAGACTCAGAACCTTTTCATGAGACCTACCTACCAAACTACATACAACATCTTACAACAATTGCTAAAAGTACACTTGTGTGAATGTTGAATATGGACAAAATCAAACTTTCTGGTCTCTTATGCCCCAACAGTCGATGAATACTGAGTGTGTTGGCTCACATGATAAATAGCCAAACAGATACCTGAGGACTGCTGCCATTAGGTGACAGACCCTCAGAGCTTAAGGATGGTAAAATCAGTTGTCACATTGACAAGTGAACCACATTAAATTATTTAACTTGTGCACCTTTCTAAGATTATTTTATTCTCCCATGGGGAGTGGGCAATGCCGGCAGAGCCAGAATATGTTGCCCATCTCTAACTGCCCTTGATGTACATCCCAGAACTATCTGGTACATGTACCAGCAAGGGATCTTCGACATTGGTCAATAGACTGAGTTATGTATGACGGATCTTCAGGTTTCAAACATTTGGATAGTAATAAATGCACCATCAACATCATTCATGCATGAAGGGTTTACTGAAGCTTTTTGGCAGTTTTGATTTGTGTGCGAAAGTGGCATGTTTTTCCATTGTATGGCTAGCTTTTGGTAAGGATAGCAGCCATGGTTTTAGGTGAGTTACTGAAGATACCTTGGAAGGGTTAAGTGAAAGGATTGAGGCAATGGGAGTATCTTACAGCCCCTCCTGCCAGCCAGACTTTCTGGTCCCGCCAAAGCCAATAGACTTTTGAATGGCTTGCTGCATTTTACATTCCCACCCCTGCTGGGACAGGGACATAAAATTCCCCCCATTGTCATAAAAATAGATGTAAATGATGGGCAGAGAAAGACCAGTGAGTCTATCAAGTCTTTACCAGACTTATGATGGATAGAGCATCGGAAGTGAAAACTTCCTACTTTCCTGCAGCTTTGAAAATTTCCCTGTTAGAGAATATTTGCTGCAGTCTTCAACCACACAGTGTGCAAGGGGAAAGGAGTGAATGCCATGGAATATAGTTCAGTCTGGCTCAATGAGGATTAGGTAGTTTTCACGCTTATGTTTAATTGCACAGGTAGCAGAACATTTTACAACTTGCAGGGGAATTGATAACAGCGGGATGTTCCTTTCATTGTTTCAAGGATGCCAAGAGGTGCTTTGTCATTTGTTTTTCACTAACTCTGTTAGAACCTGTTGCCGAGTTTTCAGTGGTTTTGCAAAGGTGGACAGCAATGGATTTATCATCCATCCTCCAAAATGGATTGAAATATTCAAGGATCGACTGACAGACTGTGTGCGCTGGCATTTTTCTGAGCATCTAGTCAAAGTTATCGCCTTTTTCTCCCTCCTTTCTGCATCCTACTTGGAATCCTGTCCTGAAATGCCCAGACTGCTGAATGTTTAAAGTAAAGCAAGCCTAAGTCTAGCTCCTCATTGAGCCCATCTCTTACACTGGTACTCTTACTATCGAGAGAGAAAGATTATTCATGAAGACTGCAACTTTACAGCTGATTCACAAAGATGACTGCTGATTCCAGCAGCAACAGGAGATTAATAACGTTTGTAGTCATGGCAATGGTGATTGTTTAAAGCCCAGAGGTATGTTCTGTTTATTCTCCTGTTCACCATCAATTAGATAATCTTACTCGTTGGGTCCTGTTCTTTTTTAAAAATTATTCTCATTTCTTGGGCAAAATTCTTTTTGCCAAAATTCCTTCCATTCTAGAGGGAGTACTTTTTAACAACATCTCAACATGTTTGTAAAGTATCAAGCAAAAGCAAAATTGATGCCTGATCTAATTCTTCACACATAATTGGCAAGTTGCACACTAAAAGCTTTATTTTAATAACTAAAAAAAAACTTAATAAAGTGGAAAAAATAAATACTGGAAATGCAGAACAGATCAGTTAGCCTCTGAAAGGGAGAAGTTAGACCCATCTTTTAGGCAAGGCCCTTCACCACAGGGGTGTTGTGGCACAGTGGGTAGTGTCCCAGCCTCTGAGCCAGAACTTGACAGCCAAGGGAGGTGTGTTCATAACACGGCCAAATAGGTTGAGTATCAACCTCTAAATCCTTCCAACATGTGCCAATGGCAGGTAGTAAGAGCAGGAGAGATTCCTGGTCACCATTCAATAGAAAGAAAGCTGGAGCCTCTACCACCGCTATTCGTAGTTCCAGATTACAATATGCATGTAAAAGTGCATGTTGCCACAGCAGCTCAAATCCCTGAGTTTACCATAACACATCACCATCTTGAGTTCAACTGACAAGACCCACCCAAAACATTAACATATTTTTCAGACACTGATGGACGTGTTAAGTGGTTTTAGTGTTCTCTGGATCTTCAATACATACCCTTCCTTTTGTTATCTAGTCACACAATAATTATTGCTTTTCTGTCATTTCTGCAAGTGTAATTTTCCTTTTAAAATGTTACAGCTATCGTTTTGCCTGCAAAAGGTAAAATATCAACATAAAACTTTCCACCTTAAATGCCTTTATAAATTTGAATGTTGCAGATTTGCATAGTAATGCTGGTGGTTGTAAGAGAGACAACGAATAGGTTTCAAAACAAAAACAGAATTCCCTGGTAAAACTCAGCAGACCTGGCAGCATCGGTGGAGAAGAAAAGAGTTGACGTTTCGAGTCCTCATGACCCTTCAACAGAACTGGGTGAATCCAAAGAGAGGGGTGAAATATAAGCTGGTTTAAGGTGGGTGGGGGGGGGGAGGGGGGGGGGTGGTGTGGTTGGGTGGGGGGGGAGAGAGAAGTGGAGGGGGGTGGTATGGTTGTAGGGACAAGCAAGCAGTGATAGGAGCAGATAATCAAAAGATGTCACAGACAAAAGAACAAAAGAACACAGAGGTGTTGAAGTTGGTGATATTATCTAAACGAATGTGCTAATTAAGAATGGATGGTAGGTCCCTCAAGGTACAGCTCTAGTGGGGATGGGGGGGGGCATAAAAGATTTAAAAATAATGGAAATAGGTGGGAAAAGAAAAATCTATATAAATTATTGGAAAAAACAAAAGGAAGGGGGAAGAAACAGAAAGGGGGTGGGGATGGAGGAGGGAGTTCAAGATCTAAAGTTGTTGAATTCAATATTCAGTCCGGAAGGCTGTAAAGTGCCTAGTCGGAAGATGAGGTGCTGTTCCTTCAGTTTGCGTTGGACTTCAATGGAACAATGCAGCAGGCCAAGGACAGACATGTGGGCAAGAGAGCAGGGTGGAGTGTTAAAATGGCAAGCAACAGGGAGGTTTGGGTCATACTTGCGGACAGACCGCAGGTGTTCTGCAAAGCGGTCGCCCAGTTTACGTTTGGTCTCTCCAATGTAGAGGAGACCTCATTTGGAGCAACAAATGCAGTAGACTAAGTTGGGGGAAATGCAAGTGAAATGCTGCTTCACTTGAAAGGAGTGTTTGGGCCCTTGGATGGTGAGGAGAGAGGAAGTGAAGGGGCAGGTGTTGCATCTTTTGCGTGGGCATGGGGAGGTGCCATAGGTGGGAGTTGAGGAGTAGAGGGTGATGGAGGAGTGAACCAGGGTGTACCGGAGGGAACGATCCGTACGGAATGCTGCCATGGGGGGTGAAGGGAAGATGTGTTTGGTGGTGGCATCATGCTGAAGTTGGCGGAAATGGTGGAGGATGATCCTTTGAATGCGGAGGCTGGTGGGGTGATAAGTGAGGACAAGGGGGACCCTATCATGTTTCTGGGAGGGAGGAGAAGGCGTGAGGGCGAATGTGCGGGAGATGGGCTGGACACGGTTGAGGGCCCTGTCAACAACCATTTTGGATTTCCAGCATCCGCAGTTTTTTGTTTTTATCTCTAATGAATAGGTTTCTCTTTCCAGTGAATTTCCAGATAGAAATTTGATAAACAAAATTATTCCTAGAACATTGTGCAAGTAAAAGTAATTGTGTGTGTGTATGCATGCGTGCTTGCCTGTGTGTGTATGCATGCATGCTTGCTTCTGTGTGGAAAAGGTTGCTCGGAATCAAAACCTTTTGAGTATAACTTTTCCCTGCAAAAGAACAATGGCCAGAATTTTACATTCGTGGGGCAGGCTCCAGCGGAGACCACAATCCCCATTCCCAGGGTAAGGGAAGGCTGTCCGATACCTGGAAGGCCCCAAGTGTTATGACTCCTCCAGACTCTTGAACTGAAGCCTCTTATTTCTGTCGAAGCAGCTCTGAAGCGAAATGAAGTTGTCCAGCAGCAACTTATAAGCTAAAGTACTAACAACTCGCATTAACAAGCCCACTCACCCCTCTCATCCTGCCCGTGGATGAGGTTTTTGAAAATGTGGCCTACCCACCTGCCCTGTTGCGCCCATGCAATGCCCTGAAAATCGCACAGGCTGCGTAAAATTAAAGAAAATTGCTGCCTCAAGGGCCTTAACTGGCGCGTTAATTAATGGCGGGCATGCCTCCATCCTCATCTCGTGCCCGCCTAGTGAAATATCGTGAGAGTATGTAACGACACAGGACACACGCCCAACTTTATCGCGTGTCATTTTACATGCCCGCATGCCGAATGTAAAATTCTGCCCAAAATAATATCACACAATGCAGCATAACAAACAAGTCTAGCAAGATCTGATAGGATAGATAAGAAAGAAGAAGAAAGATTAAATTTATATATAACGCCTTTCACAACTCAGGACATCTCAAAATGCTTTGTAGCCAATGAAGTATTTTTGAGGTGTCATCACTGTAGTGGAAATTATTTCTTCCTTTGTGGAGTTTCACTGTAATGTTAATTTAATCTTAATTTATTCCAGGCTATTGAGGGATATGACCGCAGAAGTGGGTCAATAGAGTTAAGGTACAGATTAACTGTGATCTAATTGAATGGCAGAACAGGCTTAAGGGATTGAATGGCTTACTCCTGTTCCTTTAAGATACAAAATTTGTTGCCTTGAAAGATGCATTTGCTTTTCTCCTTTAAGTGATTAACTACTCACCTGAGCAACAGATGACTCCATAGTCTATTGGTCCATGTTAGGCCCAAATAATAAATCATATAAAATAAGAGCTGCAAGGGATAGAAAGTGATTGGCAAAAAGTGCTGCTTAATACTGTGATGACCTTTGACCCAGAGGCAGCACAGAAAGTCAATTTCTTTAAACTGTCTATAGAATGGTAATTGTTTTTACAAATGTTTGAAAAGAACTTTTAAGAGTTTGCATCAAATGTAAAGAGATCAATTGTAATTTTCTTGGATAATAAGAAATACTGACCCATGTGGCCTGATGACCCTTAACCTGAAAATAGTACCCACAGAAAGAAGCCAGGTGGCTGGCAGACACAGAGTAGAACTGTGGACACAAAGGATAGCTACAAGCAGGGGAGCTGGAGGATGAGGGCAATTAGTGCACAGGTGCAGGCACAAAGAGAGAGCAGACAGAGACAGGAAGAGGAACAAAGAGAATTTTTATGAGGGGAAGAAGGAAATCGTTTGCAGGAAGAGGTCAGATTTTCTATTTGGCAGAAAAGAAGACAGGCACACTTGGAAGTACTGTGCAAGTTGGCTAAAAGAGTCTAAACCTAGAAAGTTGTGTGAATGGCTCAGAGATGCTAAAGAGCTGTGTGTTTTCCTAGAAATGGCCGAACTGTGAACCAGGGTGTTATTAGTTAGTTGTTTGAAAAGGAAATCTGAAAAGTGACAACATCAGGACTACCCTCACCCAAGGGAGAGAGGGTTCATAGAAGTGTGCCTTGTGAGTGATAATCAGACCCATGAAACTTGAAAGTGAAAGCTGTTGTCAGATAGGACTCCTGACCTACGCTGCATGAATAAAGAAGAGCATCTTGTGGAACTGTGTAGTTACGTGGTGCCATTTTTGTGCAAGGAGTGATGCTAATGTTTGTGGTTGTGGAAGACCTACCTATGTTGTACCAACTGTTTCGAGCTTTCAAATAAAGATGTTCCTTAATATGGCGTATTAAGGCCTGACTCCCTCAGTGTGCACGGGCAATTGGTGGGTCCGTACACAGATGTAAACTCTGCTCCCACCCAAGACCGGCAGCCGACAGCAGTCACTCACTGGCTGGCCAATCAACAGCCACCCAGCGTGAAATTCATTCTCTAAAAAGGGCCAGCACTGCTGGGGGGTGGGGGGGTGATGGAGCGGGAATAGGGTGGGCACCTCCATGGAGTCAGCTGTACGCGGAACGTTTAAAAAGACAGAAGGTAGGATGGAGTGAAGGTTGTGAAATGGAGTTTTGGGGGATTGTGCTGTGACAGGAGCAATTCAATTAATTACATTCAGATTCAAAGGCAGGAGCAACTTGTGTGAGGAATGAAAGAATGTCGTTCAGAGGTGCAAGCCATGGAAGTGGGTATAGAAGTGGCCACAGCCAAGCAGCAATAGTCAGCAGCCGTGGGGTCATCCAAAGGACCTGGGTGTGGTGTCGGAAGAGGCTGAAAGACCTTCTCCACTCTGCGAGGGTGAGTAAGGAAGCCCCTTTGCATCCTGAATCAATGTTTATGTGAGGGCTTGCATTTGGTGGGTCTGGAAAATGTTAAGCCACCAGCTCCAGTGGCCAAGTTGTCCTTTGCTCCACAAGGCTGTCTGGGACTAGACAGGATGATAGGTATGCCCAGAAGGGGGAAGTCCTGCAATGTTTTGTATACATGGACCAGCGGTATTGGGGAGGAGGAATGTTAAGCTTTTGCCATATTGAGGAGGGACTCTTGAATCTGCTCTTGTCCTCACAGGAGAAGAGAAAGCAGAATGCACTGGAACTAAACTGTACTGGAAGTGACATCCCAAATCTGGATGTGCTGACTCTGATGGAGGAGGACATGTTAGAGTTGGCCTGCGAGCATATGGTGAAGAGTGAAGGGCACCCACTTTTGATTGTGGGAGGGGCTCAGAAATGGAAGGTTATATCCACAACTGCTCTATGTTCTTGCATAAGTAAATGTTTGAATAGCACTATGGCCAATCGCAGAATTCAGCTGCTGCTACCTACTCTGACTCTTTCATGCTCCTGATTACTTACAGCTGTTTCTCATCCATCAGATGGATCATCTTCCGGAACAAAGGCGTATCCGGATGGTCCTCCATTAACCTCGGAGGAGGAGGGACTCTCAGATGCTGTAGCATCACATCCTCGCTCTGCACCTTGCACCAGTGTCAGATACTGGCACCTCGGTGGGGTTAAGTGCTTTGGCACGCATGGTTGCACATATTGGGTAAAGCATTCGTCTGAGCAGCTGTCAGAGATTGAGAGTTCCCAGGCCTCTGACAGTCAGAGGAGTGTTAGAGACCAGGAAGATGCTGAGCCCAAGGCAGATGACGAGGCTCTGGAGTCGTCCATTAGGTGGCAAATGCTGGATGTCTTGGCAGAGATTCCTGAAGGTTTACATGCTCTGGTTCATACAATGGAGGAGTCTATGCAGAGCATGAGCACTGCAGCCACCCTCAGCTTTGAATGCACGGCATCCTCCATTGACAGAAGTGCCAGCTCCAGGATTTCAATCAAGGGTTTCTGGGGTTGCATTCTGACCAGCAACCTCACTCTCAGGCAGTGACCTCAGCAGGGCATTGCCAGTGTGAGAGATGGATAAGGCACCTGGTTTCTCTGTCAGCTGCTCGTCCACCTATGGTGAACAGGGAGGTACAAGCAAACCTCCTGTTGGTGGATGAGTGGCAGCTGTCTGCATCTGGGGGCTCCTCTCAGGGCACGCCTGACAATGACAGCAACTCCTCTGCCTCTCTGCCAGTGACCGTTTTGTCTGAAGAAACCACGATGACTGAGGCATGTCCCACCCACTGTGCAAGATTCTCCCACCCATTCAGGGCCCTCGCAGCCTCCAGACTGTCCCGCCACTGTGTCTCTGGAGCAACCCACCACTGTGTCTCCGGAGTGTCCCGCCACTGTGTCTCCAGACTGTCCCGCCACTGTGTCTCTGGAGTGTCCCGCCACTGTGTCTCCAGACTGTCCCGCCACTGTGTCTCCAGACTGTCCCACCACTGTGTCTCTGGAGTGTCCCACCACTGTGTCTCTGGAGTGTCCCGCCACTGTGCCTCCAGAGTGTCCCGCCACTGTGTCTCCAGAGTGTCCCGCCACTGTGTCTCTGGAGTGTCCCGCCACTGAGTCTCCAGAGTATCCCGCCACTGTGTCTCCAGAGTGTCCCCGCCCACTGTGTTCCCGGAATGTCCCGCCACTGTGTTCCCAGAATGTCCCGCCACTGTGTCCCCGGAGTGTCCCGCCACTGTGTCTCCAGAGTGTCCCCACCCACTGTGTCTCCAGACTGTCCCACCATTGTGTCTCCAGAGTGACCCCGCCCACTGTATCCCCAGAGTGTCCCACCACTGTGTCTCCAGAGTGTCCCCGCCCACTGTGTCTCCAGAGTGTCCCCGCCACTGTGTCCCCGGAGTGTCCCGCCACTGTGTCCCCGGAGTGTCCCGCCACTGTGTCCCTGGAGTGTCCCACCACTGTGTCCCTGGAGTGTCCCCGCTCACTATGTCCCTGGAGTGTCCCGCCACTGTGTCCCCAGAGTGTCCCGCCACTGTGTCCCTGGAGTGTCCCGCCATTGTGCAGGACTCTCCCAGCCACTCGGGGCCCTCGGGCCTCCGGCAACCAGAGGGCAGCTGCCAAGGGCATCCAGGCTAATGGGGTATCTCGGTCAGCAGCCTGCCTCAAATGCAGCTGCCAGCAATGGGGGAGCACCAGCCATCCAAGCTGCAGGGGGATGAAAAGCCTTGGAACCCGGGAGAGCCGGAGAATACATGAGTCATGGCAATTCCCTGGATACCTTGCACAAACCTGAGGATCTGCTGCTGGTGATCACACACCAGATGGACGTTGAGCAAGTGGAAGCCTTTACAATTCACAAAGGCCCCGGGCTGTCCAGTAGGTGCTTTGATCAACACATGGGTGCAATCAAGGGTGTCTTGAATCTTTGGGAAACCTGCAATAGCTGCAAATCCTCTTTCATGCTCTGCCTGGCTATCTTCAGCTGTTCTGAAATGTATGAAGGTATTGACCTTTCTAAAGAGTACATCCGTGACAAGTTTTATGCAGCTGTGTTCTGTGTTCTTACACACCACAGAGATCTCCAACAGGACACTGGAAGGAACCTGAGGCATAAAAATTCAGGGTGGCTGTCACTTTTGGCATCACAGGCATTGGGTGCCCACCAATACAGTTGCATGTGATCTTGGGATTTATCCTTTCCTCCTTCTGAATTGCACCTCAGCCATGTCTAGATAGCTGGATCTAACTCTGTACACTCTTCCAGCAGGGTAACTCTCTGTAGTCTTCCATCAGGGTAACTCTCTGTACACTCTTCCAGCAGGGTAACTCTCTGTACACTCTTCCATCAGGGTAACTCACTGTACACTCTTCCAGCAGGGTAACTCTCTGTACACTCTTCCAGCAGGGTAACTCTCTGTACACTCTTCCATCAGGGTTACTCTCTGTACACTCTTCCAGCAGGGTAACTCTCTGTACACTCTTCCAGCAGGCTAAGTCTCTGTACACTCTTCCAGCAGGGTAACTCTCTGTACACTCTTCCAGCAGGGTAACTCTCTGTATACTCTTCCAGCAGGGTAACTCTCTATACACTCTTCCAGCAGGGTAACTCTCTGTGCACTCTTCCAGCAGGGTAGCTCTCTATACACTCTTCCAGCAGGGTAACTCTCTGTACACTCTTCCAGCAGAGTAACTCTCTGTACACTCTTCCAGCAGGGTAACTCTCTGCATACTCGTTCAGCAGGATAACTCTCTGTACACTCTTCCAGCAGGGTAACTCGTGGTACACTCTTCCAACAGGGTAACTCTCTGTACACTCTTCCAGCAGGGTAACTCTCTGTACACTCTTCCAGCAGGGTAACTCTCTGTACACTCTTCCAGCAGGGTAACTCTCTGCACACTCGTTCAGCAGGGTAACTCTCTGTACACTCTTCCAGCAGGGTAACTCGTGGTACACTCTTCCAACAGGGTAACTCTCGGTACACTCTTCCAGCAGGATAACTCTCTGTACACTCTTCCAGCAGGATAACTCTCTGTACACTCTTCCAGCAGGGTAACTCTCTGTACACTCTTCCAGCAGGGTAACGGTACGTTCGCTTGCCCCTTCTCCCTTGCAAGCCTTGATGGCCTTCAGCCCCTTCGGGGTGTGCTGCTTGGTCTTGCGGACAGAAATGCGGATGATGCTGCAGCTAGCTGGCCTCCTCTCCTTCCTTGCCCTCTCTTCCTCATCGGGGTAAGAGCCTCCGCCCCAGTGACAGTCCCCATTTTTCACCTTCTGAATTTCTGAGGTGCTTACATGATGAGGCTGTGGCCAGTCTGTAACTGCCTCTTTAAGGATAGAAGCCTCCTTACTTACATAAGATATGAGCAATATAGTTCACAGAGAAAACAAGGCAGTCCAGACTTATACAAGGACTGTAAACTCATACATCCGTACTACTCGCTTCATCCTGAGCATTATATTCCACCCTTGGTTTAGAAGATGAAAATTGTACACTCTCCACCTGCCCATTCAGCCCATGTGCAGATTGTAAAAATGCATGAACCTATTAAAGTTGCAGTCCATTTCCTACTTACTTGCCTGAATTGGCCCTTTCATTGACATCGGGCAAGCTGCTGACATTTGGGCATGTCCAGCAAAATATTGCGATGCGCATGATGACACCAGGAACCCCTCCTGATGTCATCATGGTCTAGTTCACGGGATGTCAGGAGTGCCAGGTGCCCGCACAAGCACCGTGAAATCCACGCCTAGGTTTCCTGCCAAAGAATAGAAAGAACTTACATTTATATAGTACCTTTCACCTCTTCAGGATACCCCAAACAGCTTCACAGTAAACGAAATGCTTTCAAATTAAGAAGTAAAATATTGTGGATGTTGGAAATCTGAAATAAAAAACAGAAAATGCCAGAAATACTCTGCAGGTCCATCAGCGTTAGTGGAGAGAGAAAAACTAAGTTAACATTTCAGATCGATGACCATTCAGCAGAACTGGTAAAGGTTACTGATGGAATATGTTTTAAGGAATTACAGAGACCAGGAAAGGCAAGTGGGTGGGGAAAGAACAAATTTTTTTAAAGCCTGGTTAGTGCTGTAATGTAGAGAAATGTGGCAGCCATTTTGTACAAAACAATGTCCCACAAGCTACAATGAGATAAATGACCAGGTATTTTCAAATTTTTGTTTGGTATGTTGTATGTTGGTACGGCAGCATTAATTGCCAATCCTAAGTTTCCCTGAGGGCAGGAACTTGTGACTGGAGTTGAGTTACATGTAGGCCAGACTATAGGTGGGGACAGCTGGCTGTCTTCCCTCAAGGACATTGGTCAACCAGTTGGGTTCTTAGCACCATCCAGTCCCTTTAATGGCCATTTTATCTGATGCCAGTTCCCAAATTTCCATATTTATTTACCTCAGTTTCACAACTTGCCACAGAATTGAATAGAATCGGTCAGTTGTACTGCTTTTTATATTCTTACACGATCTGCCTCCCACCTTACTTCATCTAAGCCTATCCTTCTATTCCTTTCTCCATCATGTGTTTATCTAGCTTTCTTTTAAATACATATATGCTATTTACCTCAACTACTCCATGTGGAAAAAGAAGTTTCTTCTGAATTCTTTACTGGATTTATTTATGATTGGACTCCCCCACAAGTGGAAACACCTTCTCCTTGCCTGCCCTATCAAACCCAATAATCATTTTAAAAGACTTCTATCATGTCACCTGTCTTTTTTCTAGAGTAGCTAGAGCAAAGAACCCATTTATTGGTCTCCTCTCCAGTTCTGACATTTTCTGGCTTCCTTGCCCAATTCCCCTGTTTACTAGTGGCCTCCTCCAATTCTTCCATTATTAATCCCCTCCCCTAATTCTGCTACTAACTGGTGCCCTTTCCTAATTGGTGGGGTTTGAACTCACGGCCTCTGGGTGGCTAGTCCAATACTATAACTTCTAGGCTACCTTATCTGAAAAAAAGGTTAAACTTAACTGTTGTAAAGTTTCTGTAGTGGTTATCCCAATTTCTCACAGTGATGTTGGCAGAAACTACAGAGAAAGTGAGTGAACAGTCCTTTGCACCGTTGCTTTGAGGTTTTCACTGATCTGCTGCTAAAATGTCAGTGAAAAGTTGAGCATTTTATCACAATCTGTTCTGTGTAAGGTTAATGGACAGGTGTTCATCAGAGCACCAAAAAGATCTCCCCTGTGTTTGTCTGATTTTTTTTTTACATCCACCTGATGGGACCTCAGTTTAATACCTCACCCAAAAGACAGCACAACCAACAGTGCAGCACTCTCTCAGAATGGCATTGGGAGTATCAGCCTGGATTATGAACTGAAGTCTCTGAAGTGGAGCTTGATCTCACACCCTACTGACTCACAAAAAGTGACATCAACTGAGCCAAATACTCCATCATAGAGGTGTGCCCTGAACCAAACCCAATACTTGAAATTTTCCACACATCAGGATGTATCTTTCGGGCTGGTTTTGCTTATCTTAGCTCTCATCTCATGAGAATGCAGTTCAGAACATTCAATAAAGAGCTGAAGCTTGTATTTGTCCAGATTTTTACTCCTGCCATGACCTTCCTTCATGGAATGCCACTGCTTCAGGTTTGGGTGCAACTTTGATGTGCTGTGATCATTTTAGAATCAAACTGTCCTAAACTGAACCAGCCATTCCTCCTGCATCATGCAGATTTCCATTCATTTCCATAAACTCAAAAGATTTTTTTTCATTGTCACCTGATGCTTCTTTTTAATTTGCATTAAAATTAGTATGGAGAGGCAACAAAAGTGAACCATTGAGTACAGCCCAACATTCATCAAATCTGGTGTGATTGGGCTTGGGGTATTATTAAAGTAGAGTGGAGACCTAGATTCATTTGGGTGAAATCACATATCCAAAATATATTTAAATGTTTTCTCGCCATTGTTAACTTACTCTTTTCTAAGGAAATATATTGATTCAGGTTTTGCGGGAGCAGGGCATCTCACAGGATGGGCCATTAGTTAGATTTCTTCTCCTCACCTTTTTGCTTCAAAACATTTATATGGCAAATTGCTGAAAGTGCGGGCTGATATTGGAGTGCCAAGAGCTAGGAGGCATTTGGTATCTTGGTGAATCCGAGGAAAGTTTAACTGTCTATGTCCTTAACCAATAACATATAAGGATTAAGAAAGAAAGAGGAGAACCATGGAATAGGAAGTAGAATGAATTAGAGTCAAATTATGTCCAGAGAGAGAAACAAAGAGAGGGAAAGAAAGATTGGATTACAAGAGAGAGAAAGAAGAGACAGAAAGGTAAAGTAAGAAAAAATATAAAATGGCAGTGTGTTCTGTATCATTCGCTACATAAAAAAGTTCTCCTCATCTCAATTCTGGTTCTTTTACCAATTACCTTAAGTCCGTGCCCTCTTGTTATGACCCTTCAGCCAGTGGAGGCAATTTCTCTGTGTTTATTCTATCAAAAACCCTTGTGATTTTGTTTTCCAGTCCAGACACTGAGGACTGAATTTTGCAGGAGACATTGAAGTCCCACTGCTGGGGCCAAAAGTGGTAGGCAACCCCAGTCCGATGGATGGCAGGAGACTGGAGTGACGAGAGCTGCTGACACAGTCAAAGGCCAGCAGCTCAGCAATCTCAGCAGAGCCTTCGCTAGTGGTAGCTTTACTGAGGCTGCAGCAACAGGAGGAGGATACCTCAATGGCAAGGTGCCCTTGAACAGATTTTTCACTGTAACTCCTGCTGCCGGGCAGGAACAATGGCAGGAGAGGTCACACCAAGTGTCCAGCTGGCAGCTTTCTCTATGCAGGCTGGTGACAGGCAAGTGGTGGTACCTCCTTAACAGGCCCTTCACCCAGATCTTCCCCAACCCCCTCCAATGCCCTCAGCTCTCCACCCCTCTCCATTTCCTGTCTACATTGGCTTTCCAACCCCCTCGGCCCCCTGCCCCCAGCCTCTTTACAGGGTCAGGCTGGTACCCCACCACCACCATCTGCCCCACTTACCCCTAACCCCGGCTGCAGCTCCTTTGCATCGGTAACTCGATGCAGTCCCAGCGGTGGCCCCTGCTCCCGGTGGCTCTGCTGGAACTGGAGATCCGGCAGCAATTTAACTGGCCAGCAGCTCACCGAAGTGGGACTTCCTACCTAGAGAGGGCGGAAAGTCTCGCTTCAAGGCATTAAGTGCTTGCGGGGCAAACCGCTGAAGTGGGGGTGGGCTCCCCCGCACCCCAGCTTTTTCGCCTGAGCCAGCAACTTGTTAAATTCAGCCCCATGATTTCACTTTCATAATCAGTATCAGCTTCTTACCTATGCTTCTTCCAGTATTGTCACTACACCTTCCCCCACTGTTGCACCCAGGATTTTTCCCTCGTCGGACGGGCTGGGCGGGGGCAGACAGGGGCGGTCGGGAATCCCACCGCCGCCCGCAGTCAGGGCGGGGCTGCGATTTCACGCTGGCGGCAGCGCTCAGCACTGCCTGTGGGGTGGGAGAGGAGGAGAAGCGCAAACTTCACACATGCGCCCGGGTGCACTCTCGAAAATATCTCTGAGGTGCAGAGCTACCAAAATTTTTATTTCAAAATAAAAAAAAGTTTCTGAAATGTTATAAAACATGCCCCTGCTCATGTGACATGTTATTAAGTAAATTTAAAAAATGTTTATTTTATTTTTATTTGCTGTTGGAATCCTCACCCCGCCCATGGATGAGGTTTCCTAAAAAATACAAAGGCCGCTTTGGCCTTTTCACCTGCCCGCCCACGGTAAGGCTGGACGGGCAGTGAAAAATTTCTTTCAGTTACCTTTTTAATGGCCTTAATAGGCCTTTTAATTGTCGGCAGGCGCGATGCTGACTCCGATGCGTGCCCAACAACCAAAATATCGCGCGCCATTTTACACTCAGTCGGGTTGGGCGCGCGCCCACTCGCCAAACTTAGAATTCTCCCCCAGGAATTAAAGACCTGCTGCATGGTTCTGGTCGTCGAGGGCATATTCCAGGAGTGGTTTCATTGTTGGCCTACTATCATCAGCAAAAACAATTATATACTTCAAAAACAGAGCCAGATACTCTTCAATTAGCTTTCTCTAATTGCAAGGCTAACATCATTAATGAAGTCAATCAAACTAATTCTATGAGGGCTGCTTCCTGATTGGACAGTCCTAGTGCAGAACTATGCATGCAGAGAGTACCTGATTTGGGAAGTCTCACACGGCAATATATGACCTACTGAATAAGAAAACTAGTTCTAAGAAGAATGAAGGTTATTATTTTCATCCCTTCTTTGCCAAAAGTTAATGTGTGGTTCTGGTGTCCCCCTGGTAATTGGTCCATGCTTAATTACTGAATTTTTAGAGTTACTGTCTAAAGGCTGTTTGATACCACAGGCTGGATTTTTAGCCCCTAATGGGGGTGGACACAGAAGTGGGCAAGCGTGGAATTTCCAGTTGGCTTCCAGAAAGGCGTTGGGGGACAGTGCAGCTCCTGAAGGTGGCCCCCAGGCAGCCGACCACGGTAGGGGGCAGTGTTCCAGGCAGACTTGGAGGTTCGTCTGCACCCTCCCCCAATGCCCTCCACCCCTGAGCTGCTTGACCAGCTGCCACCCTGTGGAGGCATCTTCCTCCACAATGATGGTCCAACTGCTGAAAGATTTTTTGTAATAAAGTTGGCAAGAGAGACCTCAGAATGGAGGTGTCCTCTCTCTCGCTCTCTATCCCTCTCTCTCTCACTCTCTCTTGGTCTCTCTCTCTCTCTCTATCTCGCTTGCTTACTATTGCTCTCTCGCACCCTATTGGCCCTCCAGCTTTGAGAATCTGTCCATGGTGAGTCTGCCCTCTGGCCATTAATTGGCCATTTCAGGGCAAATCACAGTTGGTGCCTGACTCTCATTTTCCCGTGATGGCAGTGTCCCAAAGCTCAGGAGGAAAATCCTGCCCCACATTTGAACACACACCTGTCCTCACCTGATGTCCACACTTTGCAAAGGTTCCAGCAAATGTTTCCTCAATAGCAACCTGGGGCAGGAACCTGTCCCTAGCTCATGGATTTACCTTTCCCTTCAATGGGTCAGACTGTGCCCCAGATTTTCACCATGACGGAGAGGCTCTCTGTCTTAGCGAAAATAGTAGAACTGCACGAAAATCATTAGTCCTGCCCCCCCCCCCCCCCCCCCCCCCCCCCCCCCGCCCCGAGCACGGCACTTCCCATTTTCACAGGGGCGGGAATGAGGGGGGTAGGCAGGGTGCTCTGCACATATGCACATTTTACAGAGGCAGCTGACCATTTAAATCATCAGCTGCCTCCACTCTATCCTGATTCTGGCAGCCTCAAAGTGTGGAACCCGAAGTGCGCAAAATAGACCTGGTAAGAGCAGGTCTGAACTTGATGTATTTCCCTGGATAGCCAGGGGAGGTATCTTGTGAGGAAAGGTTGGACATGGGCCTGTCTCCAGGCGGAGTTAGTATGATCCCCCTCTATCCAAGAATTTCTGCTTTCATCTTAAAGGAAACTTTTTAAAACATAACCATCTTGTAAAGTCTCGCATTCATAACGTTAAGGACATCCCAAAACACTTTACAGTCCTTCCTTGGTGTATTTGCCAAGTTTCCTGATACCCAGGCCAGGATTTTTCAGTCAGCGTGTGGGGGCGGGCCCAACACATCAGCGTGTAAAATGATGCGCGATGACATTGGGTGTGTGTCCTAACATCGTTTCGCTGTCTCGCAATGTTTTGATCGGCGGGCGCACGCCAGAGTTGCTGTGTGCCCGCCGATACTTAAAATGCGTTTTAAGGCCATTAAGGAAGTAATTAAGGTCAACTTTATGCTGCCCCTCCAACATTACGATTGGCAGGCCTTTATGTTTTTTAGGAAACCTCACCCACGAGCAGGATGAGGTTTCCTAAAGCTTTTATGAATTAAATAAAATGTTTTTCTTAAAAAATAAAAACATGTCCCATTTTATGTGACACAGTCACATGAGGGGACATGTTTCATAAAATTTTTATTGATTTTATTTATTTTTTCAAAAGCTCTTCAATCTCCCTGAGTCAGCTCTGTGCCTCAAGGAGATTGAAGCACTGTTTTGTGCGCATGCACGAAAGAGCGCTTGCCCCAACTCTCCCACCTCTCTCCACCTGCACAGATAGCACTCAATG
Organism: Carcharodon carcharias; assembly: GCF_017639515.1. Lineage (NCBI taxonomy): Eukaryota > Metazoa > Chordata > Chondrichthyes > Lamniformes > Lamnidae > Carcharodon > Carcharodon carcharias. The sequence goes on from NC_054481.1 coordinate 49,699,237, forward strand.
CTACAGCTCGCATATTACGCTGGGCGGGTCTTAATTGGCCCGCCCGTGTAAAATGGCGGTGCAGAGCCGATTGCGGGTGGCGGACGGCTCCAGAACCGCCTCAGCCCGCTCCTGCCGTCCCTGCCCAACGTGGGAAAAATTCAGGTCCCAGGAAACTCAGCTGGCCACAGTTAAACCTGCAGAAGTCCCAGCCTCACTAGCATGTTTAAAATGCTGACTGCCTCTTGGGAACAGGTTGACTGACCTTCCCCCAAGCCATGTGAATATAAGCCAAAAGTCAAAGGTTAGAACCAACTTTCCGACATGCTTCCATTATTTGGGAAGTTAAGTCCCCTGCCTACACCCAATCCCACCAACTTCCCTATGTTTGTTTTCCCCATGTCCCTTATTGGGAAAGTTACACAATTTATTTATGAGGGAGTGTTCTGCAAAATGTCCCACTTTAAACCAATGGTCATCAAATCATACTCAAGAATAGCAATATAGCGACCCCAGCCCTTCTTGAGCCTTGCTAAATTTGGACTTGTTCTCTTGTTCTGCATTCTCATGGGGCTGAATTTTAAGTGGGATAAAAAGGCAGGTTTGGATTGGTTTGTAGGAGGCGGTGTTAAAATTTCAGAAATCTGTTTGCAAACCCAAACCCACCTCCAACCCTACCCATTTCCAGTTTCAACTGAGGCCAGAAGGCGAGAGGGGGGCCGGTGAGTGACCAATCCAAGGAGGCTGGTTTGCACCTTTAAGTATGGGGTTAATATATTAGCATGGAAATAGGATTGGCTAACTAACAGAAAACAGAGTTGTGATAAATGAGTCATTTCCAGCTTGGCAAACTGTAGCTTTTGGGGTACCACAGGTATCAGTGCTGGGTCCTCAACAATTTACAACCTATATTCATGACTTGGATTTAGGGACCAAGTGTTTTGTAGCCAAATTTGTTGATGATACAAAGATCGGTGGGAAAGCAAGTTGTGCAGAGGAGCCTTCCTCAAAGAGTCTGCAGAAGGATAGAGATAGGACAAGAGTGAGTGGGCAAAAATTAGACAGGTGGAATATAATATTGGAAAATATGAAGCGTCCACTTTGGCAGGAAGAATAAAAGAACAAGATATTATTCAAATTGAGAGAGGCTACAGAATGTTGTGGTACAGAAGGATCTGGATGTCCTCATACATGAAATAAAATAAGTTAACGTTCAGGTACAGCAGGTAATTAGGAAGGCAAATGGAATGTTTGCCTTTATTGCAAGGGGGGGTGGAGTATAAAAGTAGGGATGTCTTGTTACAGCTATATAGTGCATTGGTGAGACCACACCTAGAGTACTGCATACAGTCTTGATCTCCTCATTTAAGGAGGGTATACTTCCATTAGATGCAGTTCAGAGAAGGCTTACTGTTTTGATTCCCAGGATGAATGAGGTAAGGTTGGGCATTTATTCGTTAGAGGTTAGAAGAATGTGGGGCCATCTTATTGCAACGTTCTGAAAGAGCTTGACAGGGCAGATACTGAGAGGATTCTGGGGAATCTAGAACCGGTGGCATTATTTCAGAATAAGGATTCCCCCATTTAAAATGGATGTGCAGAAGAATTTCTTCTCTCAAAGGATCGTGAAAATTCTCTGCCCCAGAGAGCTATGGAGGCTAAGTCATTGAATATATCCAAGGCTGAGATACCAGATTCTTGAACAATAGGGGTGCCAAAGGTTATAGGAGATAGGCAGGAAATTGGAGTTGAGATCCAAATCAGATCAATTGTAATCTCATTGAATGGTAGAGCAATCTTGGGGTAACGTATGGCCTACTTCTGCTTGTATTTGATATGTTCTTTTGTTCTTTTTAGACTGAATTTTCTTACAAAATATTTGCACCAACAGCAATTTGAAATGGCTGTACATAGGGAATATCAACAATCAGCAAATTAAATCTAAACTAGTGGCTAGCAGTTAGAATGCAAGAAAGGCCAAATATTTCAGAAACACAGGGCTATCAGGAAGTTATGTTTTGGGTTATGTCCTGGGCAATATTCATACTTCAACTAAGCATCATATTATCTGATCATTATCACATTGCTATTTATAGGACTTTGCTGTGTGTAAACTGACCGCTGCATTTCCTACATTACAGCAATGATTACACTTCCAAAAAGAAGCACATCATTGGCCAAGAAGCGCATTGAGATATCTTGCAATTGTGAAAGTCGCTAGATAAAATTCAAATCTTTCTTTCTATGCTTAGGCAACAATTGCATTCTGAGTAAGTTGTCTCACTACTGGTAACCACTGGAACACAATTGCAAAAGGTACAAAGTGATGTCATTGCAGTGAATAAATATATAGTAGAGTAACAATGCTACAAATTTGTGTCACAAAAGGCCTCACTGTCCTTTGGAAATGTTTACCCATTTCCCAGTTTGTCAGGTGAATAGTAAATCCACACCTTTGCTCTTCTGTTGTTTCACGGGGCCAGCCATGTGTCCCACTAGCAAACCTCACATGCATCAATGATCAGGCTAGCTGAATGCTTGCCAGGTCTATCTAGTAACAGGAGAAGCAGCCAGTTGTTGTAGATTTAAAATCATGATAGCTTGATGCAAATTGACCAGATGTTGTAAGTAATTGTTAACTCAGTTTTTGCCCTTGGGCATGAAGTTTTAAAGGAACACATATGGAGGGACAAACTGGGAAATGGGTAAACATTTCCAAAGGACAGTGAGGCCTTTTGTGACACAAATTTGTAGCATTGTTACTCAACTGTATATTTATTCACTGCAATGACATCACTTTGTACCTTTTGCAATTGTGTTCCAGTGGTTACCAGTAGTGAGACAACTTACTCAGAATGCAATTGTTGCCTAAGCATAGAAAGAAATATGTTTGTGCTTTATTACTAAAGAAACATATGAAAACTTTGCAATGAAAATCCATTTGGAACTGAGAAAGTCAAATAAAACGTTTTCTGAAGAAGATTTCTCGCATAGTTAAGAGTTGGACCTCCTTTTTCTATTTCAAAAAATGCTGAAAAATAAAATTAAATTTTAATGCTAAGCTAACCATCATGAGAGCATAGAAGCAAAAAATTGTAATCCCTTCAAGTATCCTAAAATGATCAGTACACTTACCAGTTCAGAGTAACGGTTAAATTTCAACCCTATCACTTGACTCTAAATTATGACTAGTATTTCAAGCAAAGACCAATTTTGAAGCTTCCTAAACTGGTTGGCAGTTGACTCTGCCAAAGTGGCATACAGCAAGTACTTAACTGCAAAATAAGAATAAGCAAGTTATATAAATGCATAATGTTGGAGAGTTGGCTAAGTGGAGAATGGGCACATGGAAAGAACTTAAATGGAAAATAACCTAAGAATGAACCACAACACCAAATACTCCAGAACCATGTTCAGACCCCTTCTAAAATCCTACAAGACTCCTACCAATAGATGCACTTTTCAGAGATCTTCAAATTTTACTGTATGATCCTAGGGGCATTAAAATCTTTCCCATTTAGCAACTTATTACATTGTCTATGATCATTGCATATCTAAATCATTACTTGGTATTTTTAACAGCTGTAAGCTTTATGAGGACATATGTGGTAGTTCTGGTACCCCAAATAAGTATGTGTTTAACCTGTTTTGCTTCTGGAAAAAGCTTATAACTTCTTTCTACCAGCCAATCTTTTGTTCCTGTTTTACTATCTTTATTTCTGGGCAGTAGATATTACTCTTGGAAACAAAATGTAATGACTGAAACTTATTACTGGTAAAAGGATTTCTGTTTATAATTATATTTGCCTGCTGCTAATTTCACTTAAATTGTATTGTAAAGCTAGGCCTCTCTTGCCAATGCAGTACTGACTGATGAGGGAAATGATTGATTACTTTCTATACATCTTCACCATTGCAGCTTCATACATAACTGCCAATATTTTTTTTGGATTCTGTAAATGCTGTTGAAACCCAATATTATTACACTTTCACTTGACGCATGGCCTACCCAAACCTGCCCATCCCCCACTGCACTCCCTCCAGTGCAATACTGAACACAATACATAATCTTCCCAAATAACATAATTACACACCATTTGCATTATCTGAGCTATTGCCAGAGTAGGTGAAAACTATAGATAAAAAATCTCACCAGGAGAGACCAATTTTATTCGTTTGTGTCCTGAATCTGACTATTATCTCCTTGCGCATTCAGCTTCAGAAATGATTCTGCCCCTCATCACTATCAGGAGATTTCTGCTGAAAAATTCACAACAGAGCTGGTTGCAGCTTTTCCCCAAGGTCGGAGTCTCAATATGCGGAGGTTGAGATGTAAATGATATTTTTTCTTTATTCTTTCATGGTCTGTGGGTATTGCTGCCAAGACCAGCATTTGTTGCCCATCCCTAATTGCCCTTGAGCCATTTCAGAGGGCAGTTAAGAGCCAACCACACTACTGAGGGTCTGGAACCAGAGCAGGTAAGGATAAAACATTTCTAAAAGACATTGGCAAACCAGATTGGCTTTTACAACAATTGATGATAGTTTCACGGTCACCATTGCTGAGACTAGCTTTATATTCCAGATTTTATTAATTTAATTTAAATTCCACCAGCTGCTATGAAGGGATTTGAACCCATATCCCTTGAGGATTTGCCTGGGCCTCTAGATTACCAGTCTAGTGGCATTACCACTACACCACTGTGTCCCCTCAATAGTGATTTGGAAGAGGTGACAATTCAGCAGTGGGCCCCAACACCAGGAGAAAATTGCAACAGAAAATTAAATTTGTGCATCCTTTAAGATCTAAAGTGGTGGAATTTTGTGTAGCTTAAAATCAGTACAAGCACTTGTGAAACCTAAACAGAGACAATTAAACTTACACAAAATGATTGGAGAATCTTTTGAAAATCATACTACCAATCCAGCAGAACTTTTAAAAAGGCAAAAGTCAAGGGCGTTACATTGCTCAATGGCAGGAATGTGAAAATGGACTAATAGTGACTGAGCAACCTGTTTTACATCGGGCCTGATTCTCTTTACCACTGATATGCTGCCAATTCACGATCAGCCCATTTGGCACTACTGGAGCAGAAGTTTTAGCTTGGCAGGCAGGCGCACGCTTGACCCGCTTGAGCATTAAATAAAGCATCTTAACGTCGGCCGAGCGTGCCGAAGTCAGCGCACACTCTTGTGATATTTCTCTTGGCAGGCGCACGATGGAGATAGAGGTGCGCCTGCCATTAGTTAAGTGACCAGTTAAAGCCCTTGAGACACCAATTGTCTCCGACTTTTCGTAGTCCCCGTGCAATTTTTAGGCCGTCACATAGGCAAAACGGGCAGGCGGGCAGGTCACAATTCGCAAAACCTCCTCCACGCATGGGATAAGAGGGGTCAGTGGCCTTGTCAATGCAGTTAGTGAAGAGTGCAGGATATCACTTGCTGCTGTTTGCCTCTGTGAACAGGACAGCATCATCTCACTTCTGAGCTGCGTTCATCTTGTTTCTATTCAGAGAATTTCGAGGCTTCAGTTCAGGACTCAGTGTTGTTTTCCAGGCCCCCGGAAGATTCACACCACGTGGGCCCTTCCAGGTATCAGACAGCCTTCCCTTACCCTGGTAATGGAGATTATGGTCTCCGCTGGAGGCATCTCATCTGAGGAGGGCCAGAAGGGAGAGGAGGCCAAGTGTCTCAATTCAGTTTCCAGGGGAGCGACCTGTGGGAGGAGAGGCGCAGGCACAAGGGCGCAGGGCCAACAGGAAGTCTGAGGCGGAAGAGGCCACAGAAGATGCCATTGTCCTTCTACCAGAGTTTACAGGCAGCAATGCAGCTATTTCAATATGTCTGAGGTGCATTGCCGAAGGAGGCTCCACCTCTCAAGGGAGATAGGGCAGAATTTTGCCTTCAGATGGCATGCGGCCCTGCCAGCTCGGCGGCAGGAGGACAGCCGACCCCCGCCACTGAAACAGGGCCCGCTGCCATTTTGAGTGGGCGAGCCAATTAAGGCCAGCCCAGCGGCCTGCCCGACAGGAAGCACTATGTGGGGGGGGGGAGAAGGGATTCCCCATCTGTCAAAGTCCACTCTTTGGCGCATGTGTGCGAAAAGGTGCTCTTCTCCCTGAGGCAAAGTGCTGCCTCAGGGAGATTCGTGACAGGTAAGCTAAGTGTAAAAATAGAAACATTAAAAAATTATTAACATGTCCCCCTCATGTGACAATGTCACACGAGATGGGACATGTTAATAAAAAACACATAAACTTTATTACTTTTTTACAAAACGGATATGAAACTTCATCCCACCAGTGGATGAAGTTTCATCAATAATCTGGAGCCCGCTGGGGCTCCTGGCCTGCCCACCAGCCTTAAGCTTGGCCAGGCAGGCCTTTAATTACTTTAATGAGCCTGTCAATGGCCTCAATTGGCCATTGACAGGTCAGCGGGTGGACAGCTGATTTCCCTGTCCGCCCGCCCGCCTTCCTAAAAATTTAAAGGGACCGGGATGACATTGGGGATTCCTCCAACGTCATCCTGCATCAATTTCCCCTCGGCGAGCGGGCCCCGCCCCCAAATCACCAAGGGGAAAATCCTGGCCATAGTCCAACCAGAGAATCGGACCTGAGATCAGCTCCGACTGTGTGCATGGACACTCCATGCTAGTGGCGCTGAAGGTCATGGTAGCCCTCAACATCTACGCCTCCAGCTCTTTCCACGGGTCAGTGGGTCAGTGAGTCTCCCAATCAGCTGTCCACAGTTGCGTCAAACTGCTGACAGATGCTCTGTTCAAGCGTGCGTTGACTTTCATTCATTACTGTATGGACGAGGCCAGCCAGGCAGAGCGAACCAGAGGTTTTGCAGCAATTGCTGGCATCCCCCGTGTCCAGGGTGCAATCGACTGCTCACGTGTGGCCATCAAGGCACCAGCGGGTCAGCCGGGTGCCTTCGTCAACAGGAAGGGATTCCACTCCATGAACGTGCAGATAGTGTGGTCACGGGATGCAGATTCTGCAAGTCTGTGCAAGATACCCAGGCAGCTCCCACAATGCTTAAATCCTGAGACACTCCCAGGTGCCGAGGCTCTTAAGTGATCTAGCCCAACTGGATGGATGTCTGCTGGGTGACAAGGCTATCCCCTCAAAAGGTGGCTCATGATGCCTCTCCACCATCCAAGAACAGAGGCACTGATTTTGTTACCTAGTTGTTGTAAAAAGGCAAGGAAGCTAAGCAATATGATCTGAAATAAAACCGATTAAATTACAGTCCGCAATTTTTCATTGTAGTTGGATTTTTTTAGATTCACTCTTAGCTGTGATACTGTGCAATACTATGAATGAGAAATATTTGCCATTAGATGATCTGGAGTTGCAGCTTCCTCGGCCTACAAACAGAAGGTTGAAAAAAAACATGGGCCAGAATTTTTAGCTCAGCGGGTGGGCACACACCTGACCTGACTGAGTGTGAAATGACACGCGATGACTTCAGCCGAGCATGTTGATGTCGACGCGCACTTGCGCAATACTTCAGTCGGCGGCCGCACTTCGGATCTGGCAGTGCCCCCACCGACAATTAAATGGCCTGTTAAGGCCATTAAGTTATCAATTGTCGTTAATTTTTCACTGTCTGTTTAACCTAACAGTTGGCAGGCAGGGGAAAAGGCCAAGTGGCCTTTGCATTTTTTAGGAAACCTCATCCACAGGCAGGATGAAGTTTCCAAAAGCAAATACAAATTAAATAAAAACTTTAATTTTGAGTTAAAAACATGTCCATGCTCATGTGATAGTGTCACATGACAGGACATGTTTCATTAAATTTTTCTGATGTTTAATCATTTTTTAAATATATTCTTCACCTCCCTGAGGCAGCTACATGCCTCAGGGAGATCGTTCAGTGCTCTTTCGTGCACATGCGTGAAGTTCGCACTAGGAATGCTGGCCCTCCCCCCGCCCGCACAGGCACGCTTAGCACTGCCACTCGCATATCACGCTGGGCAGGCCTTAATTGGCCCGCCCCCACCGATCCCGCACGCCAAGGGCAAAATTCTGCCCATGAAGTTGAAGTTGGAAGAAAAGGTAATGTGAGGACGCCAGTACAAAATATTACCTAGCTTCCTTGCCTTTCCATAATAACTTGGTCAAAGAGATAGGCTTCAAGGAGTCTCTCAAAGGGAAGGAAGGTAGAGAGGCAGAGAGTTTAGTGAGGGAATTCCAGAGCTTAGGGCCTAAGCAGCTGAAGGTAAGGTGGCCAATCCAAAAAACAGGTATTTTCACAAGAACAATCATTGAAACAACACAGAAAAATAGCATTCCTTACTCCATAAGACATCCCATGAAAGAAGTTGTGCAAAGAACAACTAAGGTCTGCCACAAATTATCTCGGACTTCTTCTAAAAATAAAATGCAAGAAACATATTTTATAAGTGCAGGCCAAAGCTGCAAAACCCAATTTTAATTTTGAGCATCGCTTTGCTTTTTAAAAGAAAAATATTTTCATTAAAGTTGTTAACTTTTGTTTTGTTGCTGAAAATTATCTTGCGCTGGTCTAACTGTAGGAAGCAGAAAATGAACTGGACATCCTTTTTTATTGGAGTGTTACAGTTGCCAAAATTTCATTCTGAACAATGTCACTGACCTCACAGCTTCATGTGCTATTTATTGTTTTAAGAAGGGAAGGTCAAATGTTTCTCCAATCCCAACTGTTTATGGCTATGTTGAAAATTCAGAGGAATGGCTGCGTATGCACATTTTAATGGTTTCCAACTGATTACATTTATTAGATAACAAGGTCCAGCACTTGCATCCAAAATTCAAAGCTTGATTGCAATCTTCACAACTGACACTACCTATAGCAAACTAATGATAAAGACACCTCAAATATCATCAAATCAATTAACAGCCTGTATATTTCATGCAGCACCCACAATATATATTTTTTGTCCATCACCCACATCAACTTCTGAATGTACACCAATCAAACTCCTGGTTTTATTGTTTTATATTGTGGAGAAAGAGTGTGTTATGTTTTTGCAGGGCCATCTCATATTGGTTGTAATGCACAAAAGTTTGCATAATTCTGTGACTTGAGGGAGTTGTGTTCTGTCTGAGAGATTATTTTAAAATATTATTTTTGAGTAAAACATCTCTTGATTTTCTTTTATCCATGGGGACTTGGGGTGACTGTTACACTGGTTGCCTTAAGGGATCACATTCATTTCGCGGGTGATTGGTGGAGGGAAGGAGAAGAGATCTATTTCAGTATCTCTGGCGATTGATTGACATGGGAAAGGCTGAGTCTATTTCAGTGTCCCTGGTTATTTTACAACCAATTTTCTTCACATATATTTTCTCTTCCAACTTCAGCTTCATGTTTTTATCTTCCGGGTGTAAGCTGAGGAAACTCAGGAAACACCAGATCACGCAAAAGCAAATATTTCTCATTCACAACATTGTGAACTCTATCATGGTGAAGAGTGAGTCTAAAAAATTCCAGTTATGATGAAAAATTGTGGACTGTAAATAAACTGCATCATTAAGTTACTTGTCCGAATAATTTCTTAAGAGGTTCAGTGTCCTGTATTGTTTGATAACACTCCTGTGTAGCACCTTGTGATGTTTTACTGTTAAAGGTGCTACTTAAAAGAAAGTTATCGCCCCTTATATAGCAATAGCCAAAGTTTAAATTACCCCATTGGCACTTGTTCCTGATTTTTAAAAAATTTAACTATCATAATATTTGCAGTTGGTAACTCTCTGACATATAAAAATAATTTTTTTTTTGTTGTTTTTGTTGTTATGTTGACCTTAGGCATTACACAGCAACATTGTGTGTACAATACTTTCATTACCAATATTTTACACTAGCAGAAAATCTTCCTATTTAGAAACTCTCTTTGCCAAAACCTAAAAGTAACAGAACCTAAAATGTTTGCAAGTATGGTCAAAACCGTAATTTAATCACTAAAATGTTTAATTCAATAAGTTTTGATTTTGCTACGTTCAACCAAGGATTCCCTTCATCATGGTTGACAGAGCGCTTGACCATGTCTGTTCCATTTCCTGCATTTCTGCTTTCACCCCTTCCCTTTCCTCCTAGAATTACAATAATGTTCTCCTTGGCCTCACCTTCCACCTATCAAACTGCACATTCAAGAAATAATCCTGCACCATTTCCACCACCTCCAGCATTATGCAACCATTGAATAGATCTTCCCATCCCCTTTCAGCGTTCTGAAGGGACTTGAAGGCAACTTCCTGGTCTACTCCTCAAACCCCTCCCCTTCCCACAGCATCTTCCCATGCAAAGTCAAGAGAAATTTTACCTCCTGTTCCTTTTTACCTCTTCTCATCTCATCATTCAGTGCCCCAAATACTCCTTCCATGGTGAAACAGTAGGGGAGAATTTTCTCCCCATCGTGCAGGTTGGGCAGAAGCGGGGACAGGCGGGCGTGCAGCCAATCGCCACCTGCGATTGGCTGCATGCTGCCATTTTACAATGGCTGGCCAATTAAGGCCCGCCCAGCGTGATGTGCACCCAGAAGTGCTGAGCACTCCCTGTGCTGGCGGGGGGAGGAGAGAGAGTCGGGGCCTGTGCCCTTTCATCATGCGTGTGCAAGAGCACAGAAATCACCCTGAGGCACAAAGCTGTCTCAGGGAGATTATTTTCATTATGAAAACTTCAAGAAAAGAATTTTTAAAATTTCAATAAAAAATTTTATTTGATTTATAAAGCCTTCATGAAACCTCATCCTGCCCATGGATGAGGTTTCTTGATAAATGCAAAGGCCACCTGGGCTCTTTCCCTGCCCACCAACCTTAAGGTTAGACGGGCAGCTCTGTTAATTCTTTTATTTGGTTGTTAAATGGCTTTAATAGGCCTTTGATAGTTCAGTGGGCATGCTGCCAACTCCAGCGTGCACCTGCCGAACAGAAGATCAAAAAGACGCGCGGTGATGTCGGGACGCACACCCGATGTCACCACACGTCATTTTATGCATCGGCAAGCGGTGCCCGCCCCCACCCTCGACCAGAAGATTCAGGCCAGTGATTTAAATGTATTTCTTTCAGTTTAGCCTACTGTATTCACTGTTTATGATGTGGTGTCCTCTTCACAGGGAAGACCAAATGGAGACAGGGTGACCACTTTGCGGAACACTTTTGTTCAGTCCACAAGCATTGCCCAGAGCTTCCAGTTGCCTGTCACTTTAATTCTCCGCCCCACTCCCACAATTGACCTCTCTGTTCTTGGCCTCTATTGTTCCATTAAAGCTCAACAGAAGCTCGAGGAACAGCACCTCATCTTCCAATTAAGCACTTCACCGCTTTCTGGACTCAACATTGTGATCAATAATTTCAGGTTAAAACCTAATTTTTACGGACTGTAGCTGTTGTGATGATTCTGCTATTGTCATTTACACCTCCTCTACGCCCATCTTTTGTTTCTTTGTATGTCCCATTACCATGTTCCTTTGCCTTACACCATCATCCCTTTTGTCATTTATTTAATCTTTCCTGTCTTCTGGAACAGATTTTCTCTTTTGTTTTGCTCTGATCCCTGTTCCTTCCTTTCTCTGAATCTGCAATTACTTACGACCCAGCACATTTCTATCCTTTTTCAGTTCTGATGAAAGGTCATCGATCCAAAACATTGGGTTGTATTTTCCCAAAAAAATGTCACCCAGAAACAGGTTTGGTGATGGCACAAGGAGCAAAATTAGAGAATTTCATGTTGGGGCAGCTCCCCAATGCAATCTTGCCAGAGTGGTAGGTAGCTAATTATGCTCAGTGAAGTCCCGACTTAGGGTCAAATTGGTGACGTGGCTGGGATCTTCCCGACAGTGGATGGGTGACTGAGGCTAAAGTCCAGCTGTGACCTGGAGGTGACCACCTGGCAGCAGCTCAGAAGGCCAGTGAGGCATCCTTTAGATCTCCCTTGTCCCAGAGCCACAGGTGCCAGAAAGCCACAGGCCCTCCTCACTGATGGTCTGGCAGCAGTGACCATATTTATTTTTTACATTCTTATAATTCTTCAGATGGTGCCACCTATTTGAGCCACCCTCGCATTCTCCCACTTACATTGGCAGTGCTCACCTCTCCTAGTGGGGCTGACAACCAGACATTGCAGCAGGCATCTCTATTGCGCCTCCCTGTTCTCTGGTCCACCCACCATCTTTAAATGGACAGGGCTCCCACAGGCGAGTTCTTAATTGGCTACCTCCACGAAGATCACAACTGATTTCCTTTCTGGGTAGCCAACCCAGAACTGAACCTGATGACCCCCTCACTCTTTCTCTCTCTCAACTGATGCTGTCCAGCCTGCTGAAGCTTTCTAGTACTTTCTGTTTTAATTTCAGCAGCAGCAGTATTTTCCTTTACCAAGGTTTACTTATTGGTTTCGCTGTCAAAAGTCCAAATTAGGGTACCTGTGGTGGTAAAGCAGATTATTGGTTCAATGTTTGGTGCCAAATTGAATGAGAGAAATTGAAAATAACGTCAAAAATATGAGCCAAAGAGAACTTTAAGAGATTGGATCCATTGACAAACAAATTATCTCAGTACATCCCAAAGTGCTTGACAATCAGTGAAGTAATTTTGAAATGTAGTCACCCTTGTAATGCAGGAAACATGGGGACTAATTTGTATATAGCAAGCTCCCACAGAAAGCACTCTGATAATGACCAGCTAATCTGTTTTAGAGGGGTTGATTGTGAGATGAACATTGGTCAGGATACTGGGAGAAACTCCCCTGTTCCCTTTCAAATTATTGCCAAGTGGTCTTTTACCTGAGGGGCCTCACTCATTGAAAAGACAGCATCTCCAACAGTAAAACACCAAGGTGATAGTCTAGACTTTGTCCTCCTGCCCTTGGAGTGGGTTTGAGTGCACAACTTTCTGAATCAGAGCAGAGAGTGCTACCCACTCTTCTCAATATTAACAAATTTATAACTAGTCATTTGGTAGTACAGAACTTGAGGATTGCTGAAAAAAGAGGAAACTTTTTGTCTTTTACTCATCAGGACAGCTCACAAGAAAATATACAGGGAAAGGGAACAACAATTTATACTGCATGAGAAGAGGGTGCTGATTGGTTGGCAAATGGGCTCTGATTGGTAAAGGCATTGCCATGGGGAATGCGGCAGAATAATATGGACATATATTCACAGAGAGCACCCTGTCCTTTGCAGACAGAAGGAGCATGTCCATTCATTGCGCCTTTTTCAGCTAAACAAAAGCTTGGTGGATAGCCATTCCTTGGTTCTTTCTTCATGGTAATGCCTTGACCAATCAGAGTTGACCTGCCTGGTTTGAATTTGAACCAAAGGTTGGCAGTTAACTGTTTCTTGCTGCATTCCCCATGACAATACCTCTACCAATCAGAGTCCATTTGCCAACCAATCAGCACTGCCTTCTCATGCAGTATAATTGTTGTTTCCCTTCACTGTTAGTATTCTCTTGTTGAGTGCATGGCGAAGAGCTTCGATAGCATGTCTCTTTTTTCAACAATACTAACAGATTTATTTGAGAAGTTAGAAAATCGAGATTTACTGTTTGATATGCTCGTACTGTAGAACCAGCCAACGGCACTGCTTCCATGCAAGGAAGGCAATAATGAACAGTTCACATCCACTTGGACATTGTTGCCCGATCCTCAAGTCTCCCCTGAAATTCTGGCCACCAATAAATGGCAGGCAGCTTGAGCCTCAGTGGAAGTCAGGGGCAGCGGCAGTGAAATACTGTCCATTTCATGCAGCCATAACCCTGCAAAGTAACTTATCAGTCCCTATATACCAATCTCAGTTTCTGTTAGAGCTAACACAGCATAAATCGACAGTGAGATGTCCTAACCTGACATAGTATGCGGTAAAAACAAAAAACCTGCGGATGCTGGAAATCCAAAACAAAAACAGAATTACCTGGAAAAACTCAGCAGGTCTGGCGGCATCGGCGGAGAAGAAAAGAGTTGACATTTCGAGTATGCGGTCACTGAAACCAGATGAACTGATGTATCCAGACGTAACATCATTTAGTTGAAAACAGATTTACTTGCTATGTTTCCCATATTACAATCAGAACTAAGACATTTCACACATCCTTTGGATCTCATATATGTCTCTTGTTCCCCTTATTCTTTAATTTTGCCCTGCTAGATCTTATGCTATTGTTACTTATCATTTAACCATCTGCATCTAATCATTTTACAAATCACTCTTTATCTTTTCTTGTGCTTTTGGATTTTTTTACTTTCCACTACTCCTTTTCCTTGATTTGTTCCCCCTATAACATGTCTGTCTGTAGTATCTTCCAAACCTAATGAAGGGTCACATATATCTGAGACATTAGCTTTTCTCCGATGTCCACAGATGCTGCTTGACCCACTGAGTACTTCCAGAATGTCTTTCTTGCATGAAGTTTTATTTTTAAATTAAACCCTGTATACATTTATACACCAAAACCTTTATTTCAGCACAACTGCATGCATATTTGCTGTGGAATCTCAATAGCATTTTCTCTGAACGTTTGTAAAAGAAAAAATTACCATTTATTAACACCTTGCACAGTCTCAGGATGTCTTAAAGCACTTTACAGCCAATGAAGTGTTTTTGAAGTGTTGTCCCTATTGTAATATATGAAACATAGCAGCAAATTTGTGTACAGCACGTTTCCACAAGTAGCAAAATGTTAATGGTCATATAATCTGCTTTTGGTCAAGTTTGATGAGGGGTAAATATTGGTCAGGACACTGGGGAGAGATCACCTGGCCTTCTTTGAAATAACAGCCGTGGATCATTTACATCCACATGAGAGAGCAGATTTGGCTTAACATCTCAATCAAAGGACAGTACCTCCAACAGTGAAGAACTCCCTCAGTGCTGCATTGGCAATGTCAACCTGGATTATGTGCTCAAATCTCCAGAATAAGACTTGGCCCCAGAACGTTCTAACTCAGAGGCAAGAGTACTACCAACTGAACCGTGGCCATCAAAAGTAGGAGTCTGAAAGATCATTAACACTGATTCAGAGACAAAGACATAGCTTAGCAATTGCAAACCAGATGCACATTTTCATTTAATGAGTGACTAATTTTACATATGTCTTATATCACCCACGTTGCCCATATTCTCTCAGTTCTCTCACAAATATGTATCGGATATTCAATTCTGATTCGAGAGGTATAATGTCTAATTTACTTGGCAGCTAGAATGCCCAAAGGTTTTGCCACTTGAGCCTAAAGCACTTAATATTACCTAAAATAGCCTTAACAATTCACATCCAATTTAATCAAGTGCAGTGTATGTGAGACATTCTCCAGTTTCTATTCAGAGACTCTGCTGCCTATAAACTGTTCAATATTTGGCAAAATTGGGCAAGAACATGATTTTTCTGATTCAACACCAATGTGAAAGAAGTAAATAGCTGAATTTTTGGTTGATTTCAGAATAAAGTGGCCTGCAAAATGGAGCCAGTTTGGGACAACAGTCAAAATTAGTTCACTGCAGATAAGATACAAGATGGAGAAGGGTAGGTTTCCAAACAAAATAATTCACGGGATGATGTGTGATTGCATAAACTATGAGGCCAGAAGGGGAGTGGGTTACATAGCCAAACTTGAAGAACTGGTAGCTATCAGTTGCAGCATTCACAACAGGTTTCAAAATCTTGCTGTAAAAAACAACTGTGCTTGCATTTTTTGACAAACAAGAAGGATTAAAGCATGTACCATTTATAAGGCTGGCATGGAGTGAAGCAATCTTGAACATATTGACCTGGATACCTGGTTCGGTCTTGGCAGGATCTCAGCAGGGGCCAATATCAGAATGGACTTAGAGGTAAAAAGTAACCAAATCAGCAAATAAAGAAGAACTCTGCATTCTAAAGAATGAAAGCTGAAACAGAAACAAAGAATGGGATGTTATTGAAGGTGTGCACACTATATTTGGGTGTATCTAGCTCTTCGATTGGGAAGTATGACTCATCCAGCTCGCCAGATCCCCTCACCCTGCCCAAGTCAGCATGTACAGTCATCTGAAATAACTATACAGTGTGCAACAGAATCAGATGCAATGTATGGGCCTAATTTGCAGTCATATATTTCAAATTATATTTTACAAACACAGCAGGTTAAGTTAGTATCCACCAACAAAGTCAAGAATTAAGGCAGTGAAAGACACCATAATTTGTTTTTTTGTAATTAATGATCTTTTCAAACCTTTTATTTTTGTACATTTTTAAAATAAATGTGTTAAATTGAAGGTTAATTTAAATAGTCATTTGGTAGTACAGAAATTGAGTATTGCTGAAAAATGAGAGATGAGAAGCTTTTCGTCTTACACTCATCGGGACAGTTTGCAAGAATGCCAATAGTTAAGGAAACAACAATTTATATTGAATGAGAAGAGGATGCTGATTGGTTGGCAAGTGGATTCTGATTGATAGACGTCTTGCAATGGAGAATTGCTTGGTTCATTCCCCATGGCGATGCCTTAGCCGATCAGAGTCAAACAAAAGCTTGGCAGTTAACTGTTCCCTGGTGCATTCTCTTCTCATGCAGTATAAATTGTTGTTCCCTTTACTATTGGTATTCTTGCGAGCTGTCCTGATGAATGCAAGATGAAAAGCTTCAAAAGCATGCCGCTTTTCTCAGCAATACTCAAGCTAAGTTTACTGCATTGAAGAACCGTGCTGAAAGGTCAAGTCCCACAGTGCAGAGCACCACTGCGATTGAAGAGCAAAGATGAGGCAAATAAAGAATCGGTGACTAGGGAATGCTGGGTTAGCTTTTAACCACTTGTAAAGTGCAAGAAGAAGGGAAGGCTGAGAGAGGCAAGGCAGTTGCACAGTTGTGAGACCATAGGAAAGAATGCATTATGGTAAGAAACAAAGACATGTACACCTATAAACAGCTATACCCATGGGCGTATTTGCAGGCCACTACCAGATACCTCACATTGCACAAAGTTATAGACTTAAATTGTACAAAAGAAACATTCAAAATGGTTTTCCTAAAGCTTGGTTTCCTGATTTTTCACACTAAAGAAAGAAGTTAGGTGATTTTTAAGAAGTTCTCTTGGAGCATGAAAGCTTTATTATTTTTTCCCTTCTCTCACTTTTCTCTCCCCACGCCGTAGATAATTGATGGGACAGGCAGGTGGCTTATATTCCTAAGCCTTTCTTTAGAATCTGTTTACGCAGTGGCAGTATCAGTACAAAGTGCTTTCTTCTTGCACCAATTCTAAAACTTGTAGTATAATTGGAGTTAGGCACAGTGTCACTCGGGAACAAAATAGAGTCATACCTCCTGGTCAGGCCCTCACTCTGGATTTACCTTAGTGTTAGGACCATGGCAATGTATTTTGGCATTATTGGCATGGATGGCTGAAGGTATGACCTGTAACTGAAAAACATCTGGAGTGTTGTGCTGAGATTTGGACTCCACATGTCACATAATTAGGCAGCACACATCCATTAATTTTCATATGCGCAGTGGACTGGGGAAGACTCACTGCTGGATCTTGACCCTGGAAGCTCAGCTCTATAGAATTAGTGGATAGAGTCCTGGAGAGGACAATGAGGGAGATGAGCCACCTGAGAGGGCTGAACAATAGGGGGAGGATGTAGGGCCTTGTCTACCCTGACATCTTGCTCACTAGTGAAGAGGAGGATGAAAGAAGTCTCTAACATTTTCCCGGAACTTTGAGAATTTGGATTCAGTCTTTCTGCCAGGTTAAGAATGTGAGCACTAGCTGGGAAGCATTGCTTGAAGTTAATGATGTCAAAAACAAATAAACAATTGAGACAACATGTTGTAGTAAGGGAAATTGGGGAAATCAAATAGTGGAAAAGAAGTCATGTGGAACATAGACACTGGAAGAGGCCATTCATCCCCGCTAGCCCGTTCTTTCATTCGTTCATGAGATATGGGCATCACTGACAAAGCTGCTGATGATGATTAGCCCTAAGACACTACCCTGAGGAACTCTTGCAGTGATTTCCTAGGGCTGAGATGATTAGCTCCAACAACCAAAACCATCATCCTTTGTGCCAGGTATGAATCCAACTGGAGGGGAATTTTCCCCAATTTCCATTAAGTTCAATATTAGCTTGGCTCCTTGATGCCACACTTATTTACATTTAAGGGCAGTCACTCTCACCTCACCTCATCTCCCGAAATTAACTATTTTGTCAATGTTTGGACCAACGTTGTAATGAGTTCAGGAGCTAAGTTATCCTTGCAGATCTCACACTGAGCGTTAATGACTAAGTTATTGCTGAGTAAATGTCATTTGATAGCATTGCCAACGACACCTCTTTGCTCATGATTGTGAGCAGACTAATGGGGCGGGTAATTGGTTGGAATGGATTTGCCATCCTTTGTGTAGATAGGGTATACCTGGGTAGTTTTCCACATTGTTGAGTAGATGTCAATGTTGTAAAGTACTGGAATAGTTTGGTTAGGGGTGCAGTTAGTTCCAAAGCACTGGTCTTCAGTACTACAGCCATGATGTTGTTTGGGCCCAAAGCCTTTGCTGTATCCACTGATTTCAGCAACTTCTTGATGGAGTGGAGTGAATTAAGTTGTTTGAAGACTGACATCTGTGATACTGGGGATCTCAGAGGAAGGCCGAGATGAATCATCCACTTACCATTTCTGCTGCAGTTGGTTCCAAATGCTTTAGCCTTGTCTTTTGCACTGATGTGCTGGACTTCCCCATCATTGAGAATGGGGATATTTGTGGTACTCCCTCCTCCAGTTAGTTCTTTAATTGTCCACCACCATTCATGACTGCATGTGGAAGGACTGCAGAGCTTTGATCTAATCCTTTGGTGTGGGGTCACTTAGCTCTGTCTATAGCATGAGCTTCCATTGTCTAGCATGCATGTAGTCTTTGCTGTAGCTTCACCCTGTTGGTATCTCCTTTGTAGGTATGCCTGGTGCTGCATCTGCCATGCTCTTCTGCACTCCATATTGAACAAGGGGTGGTCCCCCGGCTTGATGCTAATGGTGGAGTGAGGGATTTACTAGACCACAAGGTTACAGATTGTGGTTGAATACAATTCTGCTGATGCTGATGGCCCATAGCACCTCATGGATGCCCAGTTTAAAGCTGCAAGAACTGTTCTGAATCTATCCTATTAGAATGGAGTAGTGCCACACAATCCGAAAGAGGGTATCTCTGGTGTGAAGATGGCATCTCGTCTCCACAAGGACAATGCGGTGGTCATTCCTACCAATAATGTCATGGAAGTGATGCATCTGTGATGAGTAGATTGGCGAGGATAAGAACAAGTAGGATTTTCCCTCTTATTGCTTCGATCACCACCTGTAGCAAACTCAGATTGGCAGATATGTCTCTTAGGACTCAGCCAGTTCGGTCAGTCATGGTGCTACCAAGCTGATCACGGTGATGGATGTTTGAAGTCCCCCACCCAGAGTACATTCTGTGTCCTTGCTACCTTCAAAGCTTCTTCCAAGTGCTCTTCAAAATGGAGGGGTACTGATTCATCAGCTGAGGGGGGGGCAGTAGGTGGTAATCAACATGAGGTTTCCATGCCCATGTTTGACCTGATGCCATGAGACTTCATCAGATGCGAGTCAGTTTTGAGTATTCAAAGGGCCACTCCCTCACAACTATACTCCATTGTGCTGCCACCAGTAGGCCTGTCCTGTGGTGGGACAGGACATACCCGGGGACGGTGATGGACGAGTGTGAGACATTGTAAGGTATAATTTGGTGAGTATGATGACATCAGGCTGTTGCTTGGCAAATCTGTGAGACAGCTGTCCCAAATTTAGCACAGGTCCCCAGATGTTAGTGAGGAAATCTTTGCAGGGTCAACTGGACAGGATGTACTTCTGTCATTTCCCGTGCCTAGATCAATGCTGGGTGATCAGTTTGGTTTTATTCTTGCTCTGAAGAAGAGTCATACAGACTCAAAATGTTAATCCTGTTTTTCACTCTCCACAGATGGGGCAGAACTTTGCCCTTGATGGGCAGGCGGGCCCCACTGGCTTGGCGGCGGGCAGGCAGCCGAACGCCGCCGCCGAAACAGGCCCCACCGCCATTTTTAAGTGGGCAGGCCACCCAATGGGAAGCACTATGTGCTTCCTGTCCAGGGGTAGGGATTCCCCAACTGCCAGAGTGTGCTCTTTCACACATGCGTGCAAAAGAGCGCAAATCTCCCTGAGGCAACACTTTGCCTCAGGGAGATCAGTGAAAGGCAGTGAAACATGAAAAATAGAAAAATTAAAAAATCATTAACATGTCCCCCTCATGTGAAAATGTCACACGAGATGGGACATGTTAATGAAATAAACAAAAAGTTTATTAAACTTTTTTAAAACCACTATCAAAACTCATCCCGCCACTGCATGAGTTTTGCAAAAAAAATCACCTACCTGCCTGCCCGTTGGGCCATGCGCCGAGCCTAAGTTCGCATGGGCCCCTCAAAATCGTTGATGATTGGCAAGTTATGGGCCTTAATTGAGGCCTTTAATTAATTACAGGTGCGCGTCCCGCTGCCAACCGAAATATCGCGATGCCGCGCACTGACGTCGGGACGCTTGTGCGATGTCAGCACGTGACATTTTAAGCACTGGTGTGCGGACTCCGCCACCCGCACGCCAGCCAGAAGATTCTGCCCCATGCTGTTAGATCTACCTTAGTCATTATAAACATCTCAGTAAGGTCACCTTTAATATTCTAAACTCATGGGAAGCCTAGTCTATGAAACCTCATAATTTAATTCTTTTATGCCCGGTGTCATTCTCATGAATCTGTGCCCTCCTAGCTAGGATATGCTTCCTTCAGATGCGATGCCATGAACTGAACATATACTCCAGACAGTAAAACAGAAAGCCATGGCAAGATGTTCAAAATAGATTTGGTGAATTTCTGCCATTGGAAAGGACTATTAATTTTTGTGAATGGGAGATTTAGAAGATTAGACTAATGGTGTCCTGCCCAAAACATTACTAGTTTGCAATGTAATGATTCATTTGTTCATGAGCTGCACAACATGCATGCTTTTGCTACTTCCATGAAAATCTTTACATTGTAAAGAGCTATGTCAGCATTATGACAACAGTTAATTACTGAGTTAATGAAACTCAGCCCACTAACAGGCCAGTGCATCTTGCAAATACATTTGTGTTGCTCAATATAGTGGGCTTGTATTTTGCTCTCCACTGAGTGGGATGTTTTCCAAACTTGAAAGCGTTTCCTTACCCGTACAAACATATTGTTTAGTATTTTGGCTTAGTAACCTCTAATTTAATAAGAATCTTTTTCTGGACAGATGCCGGATGCTTGGCTCTGTTGGTACTTCCTGTCATAAAACACAAAAAAATATGGTTCCAGACCCATTTTTAAAAAAAATTTAAAAATTGAATACCACTATTAAGGGCAGAGCACTTTTATCTTTAGTTTCTTAAACCCTTCAAATCAAGCATTCCAAAAATGGTTTGGCACAGTCAATATAATGATTTATTCTTAATATGGTGCGACTTGACGATTCCATATAAAGTGATAGGTAAGGGAATGTTAGTTGCAATGTGGAGTTTAAGAAAAGTTTGACAGAAAGTAGACATGCCTTTGGCTGCCTAGGCTCTAGCCTCTGGAATTCCTTTCCTAAACTGATCCATCTCTCTATCCTTTAGGAATATCTTTTAGAATGTTCCTTAAAAGCCAAATCTTTGACCAAGCTTCGAGTGACTTGGCTTTACCATAGGACAGGATTTTTACCTCATCAGGCAGGCGCGATGGGCCCAGGGGCAGCCGTGAAACCGACCCCGCCCACGATCAGGCCCCAACCACGATTTCACGCCGGTTGGCCAATTAATGGCCAGCCAGCATGAATCGCGCGCTGCAACGCTCAGCGCTTCCTGGGCAAGGGCGAGAGGAAGACAAATGCGGAAGTCAGTGCATGCACCCGGGTGCGCTCCCAGAAAGCTCTCTGAAGGCACATGGCTGCCTCCGGAGAGCTGAAGATTTTGAACATTAAAAATAAACAAATGAAAAGTAAGGAAAACATGATCCCTCATGTGACTGTCTCATGAGCGAGGGACATGTTAAAAATGAGTTTTAAAAGTTCTTTTTAAATCACTGGTCGAAATCTCATCCCGTCCATGGATGAGGCTTCACAAAAAATGCAAAGGCCGCTTGGCCTATTTGCCCACCTGTCAACCAAACGGTTGGACGGGCCGTGGAAATTCCCATTTAATTAGTTGACTAAGGGCCTTAATAGGCCTCTTAATTGTCATAGGGTGCAGTGCCGCATTTTGCATGCGCCCACTGAGCAAAATATCGCAAGAGTGCACAGTGATGTCGGGACGCTCGCCCCACGTCATCGCGCACTATTCTGCTCCCGTTCAGGTCGGGCACGCGCCCACCCGACGAGGAAAAATTTTTGCCATAGAACCATAGAACAGTTACAGCACAGAAGGAGGCTATTCACCTCATTGTGTTTATGCTGGCTTTCTGCAAGAACATCTCAGCTAGTCCCACTCACCCCACCCCACGCACCCCCCTCCCCACTTTATCCTGTAACCTTGCAAGATTTTTCTCTTTTCAGATAATTTTCCAATTTCCTTTTGAAAGCTACCATTGAATCTGCCTCCACCACACTCTTAGGCAGTGCATTCCAGATTCTAATTAATCTGCATAAAAATGCTTCTTCTCGTGGCTCTTTTGCCATGCACCTTAGTTCAATGTCCTCTGGTTCCTGACCCTTCCACCAGTGGGAACACTTTCCCCCTGACCAGAGCTGTCATGGTTTTGAACATTTCTGTCAAATCTCCACTCAACCTTCTCTAAGGAGAAAGGCCCCAGCTTCTCCAATCTATCCATGTAACTGAAGTCCCTCATCCCTGGAAACACTCTCTTCGATCTTTCCTGTACCCTCTCTGAAGCTTTCACATCTTTCCAAAGGGGGTGCCCAGAATTGGACACAATATTCCAGTTGAGGCCAAACCAGTGTTTTACAAAGGTTCACCATAATTTCCTTGCCTTTGTACACTATGCCTCTATTTTTAAAGCCCAGAACTCCATATGCCTTATTAACCAATTTCTTAGGCTTCATTGCCACATTCAACAATTTGTGCACATATAACCTAGGTCTCTCTGCTCCTGCACCCCCTTTAGAATTGTGCCCATTATTTTATGTTGTCTCTCCTTCCTGCCAAAATGTTTCACTTCACACTTCTGTGCACTAAATTTAATCTGTCACATGGCTGCCCATTCTGCTAGCCTGTCTATGTCCTCTTGAAGTCTATCACCATCGTCACAGTTCACTATACCTTCAACTTTTGTGGCAAATTTCGAATTTGTGCCCTGCACACCTAAGTCTAAATCATTAATATATATCAAGAAAGACAGTGGTCCTAATGCCAACCCCTGGTGAACCCCATGATTTACCTTCCTCCAGTCCATAAAAAAAAACGTTCACCACAACTTGCTGTTTCCTGTCATTCAGCTAATTAGTCATGCTGCCACTTTCCCTTTTATTCCATGGCCATTAACATTGCTGACAAGCCTGTTTTGTGGCTTTTGGAAGTCCACGTACACTACATCAACCGCGTTACCTTCATCAACACTCTTTGTTATCTCATCAAAAAAACGGAATTGAGTTAGTTAAGCAAGATTTGCCCTTAACAAATCCATGCTGGCTTTCCCTAATTAATCCACATTTGCCCAAGTGACTATTAATTTTGTCCCAGGTCATTGTTCCTAAAAGCTTTCCTACCACTGAGATTAAACTGACTGGCCTGCTTATCCTTGCATCTTTTCTTGAACAAGGATGTAATACTTGCAATTCTCTGGTCCTCTAGCACTACCCCTTTATCCAAGGAGGCTTTGGAAGATTATGCCATTGCCTCTGCAATTTCCGTGCTTCCTTCTCTCAGTATCCTCAGATGCATCTGATCCAATCCATGTGACTTGTCAACTTTAAGTACAGCCAGCCTTTCTAATATCTCCTCTTTATCAATTTTTAGCTCATACAGTGTCTCAACTGCCTCCCCTTTCACAATGACTTTGGCAACATCTCCTTTCTTGGGAGAGACAGATATAAAGTACTCAGTTAGTACTTCAGCTATACCCTCTGCCTCCAAGCACAAATTCCCCCTTTAGGTCCCAAATCTGCTTGACGACTCCTTTTACCACTCCTTTACTATTTTTATGCCTGTAGAAGACTTTAGGTCCCAGATCTTTGATCCCAGGTCGGGTGTGCAGAGATGGGAGAATTCCCGGCTCTGCAAACCCTACCTTTAAAAATGGCCACCCGCAGCTCTGATTTTCATTCTGGGGGAGGGGGGACAGTGGGGAGCAGATCAGATTAGAGGTTGGGCCCTCCGCCCCCAGGACTACTGTGAAGGGTGTCGACTGTGGAGATGGACTGGCAGAAGGTCTGCTTTTGTGCTCTGGCACAGTTGTTGGATATAATTTTTTTTTAATTAAAGCAAGAAATAGTCATCCACCCCTCACCTCCCCTCACCATCCCATACACTCCCCATGCCCCATCCAAGCCAACCTATGCCACCTCATGTCCCCACCCATCCCCATGACCCCTCATACTGCCAATGCCAACCCATGACCCTCTAGCCACACCCCATGGCCCCCAATACCCCATGCCAAACCATGCCCCTCTACCCATTCCCCATGGCCCTGCATAACTATGCCAACCCATGCCCCTCTACCCACCCCCAGCCCTTTATAGTCCCTATGCCAACAAATGCACACTCATGCTAACCCATGCCCCCCACTTGCCACCCTTTGACCTTATCCCCTCCATGCCAACTCATATAGCACCCTTTGATAGATACTTGACAGCTTTGACAGTTCTTTAACAACTTGACAGTTCTTTGGCAGCTTATCAGTTGTTTGACAGCCTTGACAGTTTCAATGAGTTCATGCACTTTTTGCGCACAATCATGTTTACTTTAAACAATCCCAAAGAGTGCCATACCTCTCCCAAAGGGGTCCCAGGACCTGTTGCATTGAGAGCAAGGGAGGGCAGGGAGTGGAGGAGAGAGACAGTGATGTAGTGATGATGTCACTGGACTAGTAATCCAGAGGCCCAGGCTAATGTTGTGGGGACATGGGTTCAAATCTCACCACAGCAGCTGGTGGAATTTGAATTTAATTAATAAGTCTGGAATATAAAGCTAGTCTCAGTGATGGTGACCATGACACTATCATCAATTGTCATAAAAACCCATATGAATCACTAATGTCGCTTAGGGAAGGAAATCTTCCATCCTTACCTGGTCTGGCCTACATGTGACTCCAGACCCACAGCAATGTGCTTGACTCTTAATTGTTCTCTGCAATGGCTTAACAAGTCACTCAGTTCAAGAGCAAGTGGATGGGCAACAAATGCTGGCCTTGCCAGCGATGCCCAGATCCTATGAATGAATAAAGAAAAGAAAATATCCAAAGGGGTACACTGGCCATCCAAACAAATCCACCAAGTTCAGACCTCTTACTTGGCATAATTTTTACATTCCAGGTTTCACATTCCTGGCCTACCAAAGTCCCACTTCAGTGGAGGAAGCTGCTGACTTAAATGGCCAGCTACCTGTGTAAACCACGCATGCGTATACTCTAGCCCAACTCCAGTCTTGCCACCACGAAAATTGGAAGTGCCGTGTTCGGGTGTGGGACTTAAAATTTTTGGGCTCATCCGCCCTTTTCACCATGACAGAGAGGGTCTCCGTCAAGGTGAAAATATGGTCCTAGGATTTCCTTTTACATTAGCTGCTAGCCTCTTCTCATACTCTCTCTTTGCTTGCGTTACTTCTTTTCTCACTTCCCTCTGACCTTTCTATATTCAACCTGGTTCTCTGATTATATCATCAATCTGACATCTGTCACACGCACCCTTTCTCTGCTCCATCTTACCCTCCATCTCTGTCATCATCCAGGGAGCTCTGATTTTGTTTGTCTTACTTTTCTCCTTCATGAGAATGTATCATGACTGTACCTGAACCATCTCTCCTTTAAATACATTCCATTATTTTGTTAAAGTTTTGCCTGTCAATCTTTGATTCCAATTTATCTGCCTAAGCCAGATATGTTTTCACCCCATTGAAACTGGTCCTCCCCCAGTTAATTATTTTTTAACTCTGGATTGTTCCTTGTCCTTTTCCATTAACATACCTAAACCTTATGATTCAATGACCACTGTCCCCTAAATGTTCCCCTACTGACATTTGATCTATTTGAACCACCTCATTTCCTAGAATCAGATCCAGAAATTGATCCCTCATTCCTCATTAGGCTTGAAGCATACTGATCTAGAAAATTCACCTGATCAAACTCCAGAAAATTTCCCCCTGCCTATTCTTTACACTATTACTATCCCAATCTATATTTGGATAATTAAGCTCCGCCATTATTACTACTCTATAGTTTTTGTAAATCCCTTTGATTTCTCTTTCTTTCCTGAACACATTATATTCAGGAATATTTAGCACCCAGTCCTGTCCTTTCTCGGGCCAGATCTCCATTATCACCATAACTTCATATTTCTATGTTGCTGTCTGCATCTGCACTTCATCAGCCTTATTTACCACTCTGTGCATTCACATACATACACAGTAAACCCAGTTTAGACCATATTGCATTCCCTCTTACACTAACACCACCGAATACCTGACTATTCCTTACTCAAGTGTGATCTATCTCTTCCAATTCTTGTTTTTCACCTCTAATGTTACCTTCTGGTTCTGACACCCCTGCTAAGTTAGTTGAAACCTTTCCCAAAAGTACTTGAAAATGACCCACAAAGTTAATGGGCCTGGCTTTGTTCAGGCACAATCCATAGGGCCTGTACAGGTCCCATCTGCCCCAGAACCAGTCCCAATATCCCTGGAACCTAAAGCTCTCCCTCCTGCACCATTTCTCCAGCCGTTCGTCTGTTCTATCCTATAATATATGCACTAGTGTGTGGCATCTAGAGTGATTCAGGAATTACTATCTTTTAGGCCTTGATTTTGCGTTTCCTTCTTAGCTTCCTAAAATCTACCTGGAGGACCTCTTCCCTTTTTCCACCTATGTCTTTGGTACCGATATGGACCACAATAGCTGGCTGTTCACCTTCCCTGTCCTGAGTGTTTTGCAGCTGCTTAGTGTCATTCTTCATCCAGGGAGGCAACATACCAGATACGCTTGTCTGTTTCCCTAACTATAGAATCCTCTAACACTACTGCTTTCCCAATTTTACTCGTGCACCTACACTACTACCATCCACCCACCCCACCCCCCTCCCCCACCCCCAACCATTCCAGCTGAGTCAGTCGTGGTGCCAAGGACTTGAGTCTGGCTACACTCCCCAGAGGAACCATCATTTTCACCAATATTCAGAACTGAATACTGGTTGAAGAGCGAGATATACATCAGGACTCCTGCACTGCCAGCTTGGTCCTCCTTGACTGAATGGTGGTCACCCATTTCCTCTCTGCCTGTGTACCTTTAAGCCATAGGGTGACCACATCCAGAAACATGCTATTCTCAAAACTCTCAGCCTCAAGGATACACCACAGCAATGTCAGCTGCTGTTCAAAACCCAGAGCTCAAGCTGCTCCAGCTGACAATACTTTATGTACATGTGGTTGTCCAGGACATGGGAAGCATCCTGGAGCTCCCACATAGAACAGGATGAGCACTCCATGGGATTGAGATGCCCTGCCATGTTTCTATTTATGAAACTATTAACTAACTGAACACAAATACACTTAAGACTTAAATAAATGAAGACTTCCCATTTATTCACCAATCAGCTGCTTTCCTTATGCTGATATCATTTTATTTTTTATAGGGTGTTAACTTAAATATTTTACTTAAATCTTATTATCTATATATCTCAGATCTTAATTTAGTGAAAAATTCAGAACCCTTTAGTATTCCTATCCATTGTTAATTATTTTTATATCATGCCCCAGATCTGATTATTTAATTCATTGCAGTAATATGAAAAATTATCAAATTAGTTTTAGTTTTTGTATGAATTAATTGATCTAATCTTACTTTATAGTTGATTAAATTAACTTAAACTAAATTAAATTAAAAGCTTACCAGTATACTCACTCCGCATGCCTCCTGGTTCTGACCTCACTTCATGTTATTTATTTTCCTCGGGTTTGGTTCAGATTCACAGTCTGCTCACAGATCACAGTGCTGCTCAGCTCTACTCCACTCCCAACCTCTCCTTTTATGCTCCTCCACTCCCAGCCTTTTCTTTTACACTGCTCTGCTCCACTCCTGTTATGGTCTTCTTTTCTTCAAAGTAAACATACCAATCGTACAAACGGATAGGTTCTTTATTTGAATAGAAAAGTATATATAGATAGATTTACTGGGAGACTGAGTATAGTGCATCTGACCTCTCCCCTGCTGCTTGCTGACTGCCGAACAAGCCATGGGACTAATACATCATATCTTGTTGAGGCGGGTACTGATTAACTGTAGTTTAAATATTGCTCCTATAAAGGTATATGCACATCACATCACATCACAATGCCTGTTTTTTTCCGAAACAAAAGGTTTACCCTTAAAGAATCAAACTATTTACATGACAACAAAGGAAAATAACACTTTAGTAAAGAGCAATAAATTTAAAAGTTTCTGAAATGTATCAACAGTTTGCTTATCTATCCAACTTTAGTTGTGATGATCTTTTCTGGAGGCTGCTGTATGTTTTCAGAATAATGGTTTTGTTAGTATTGCATGTCGGACCATGCTCTCGTGACAATAGGATTACTCGGTGTTCCTGACTGTGGTATTGTCCTGATTTGGCATCTGTTTGCGTCGCGATGTCATGCCATTTGGTGTGCACACTTGATACAATCTTAGCTCTAATGATTTCTGCTGGATTCCAGGTGCCATTAGATGGATGTTGTACTCGAACTTTCTATCCGATGTCCAGGTTGGGTAACTCATCACTCACTTGCCAGCTGTAGGCATTTTTCATCTTCCCCTGTTTGTCGAGCAAGATGTCACGTACTCCTGGGAGAATTGATGAGTGATGACTTGGGAGGTATGTCTGCATGTCTGCCGAATAGCCATTTTGTATTAGTTCAGCAGCACAAAGAAGTGTGCACATTCAGAATGGGTATACATACTTGGTTCAAATTGTGCCACTCAGCCTGTTGGCTGATGATCTGAGATGCAGAATTAGGTGATCTTCTCCCAGTGTAAACAGAGGGGGCGGAATTTTCCCAGGTTTGCACTAAGTGCGGTAGCAGGTGGGTAAGACGATATTTTATCTGCCAGCCACGATGGTGGGTTTTCACGCTGTATCACCCCAAACCCATCACATTACTTATGCATTCCCAGGAAACACGCCGTTTCCATGGCTGGCAGGATCGCTTTCGCATGTCCACCATCGCATCGCTGCTTCATCACGCCGGGCACCATATTTAAAGTCCAACCACACGCACACATCTCAGTGCTCCCAGCCCACGACTGCTGCAAGGAAGACATAGACCTGAAAGGCAAAAAGACTGCAGCCCCCAGGTTCAATGACGCATCCCTCGAGCATCTTTTGGATGCCATGGAGACCCACCAGGCTGTTCTTTATCCCCACTCTGGCCCCAGGATGGGCAGTGGCATGATCAACCTGGCTTGGGAGGTGGTGGCAGCAATGGTCAGCGCCAACCCCCTTTAAAAGAGGATTTCCACCCAGTGCCTCAAGAGGATGAATGATCTCCTCTGTTCCTCGTCACTCTCAACTCACACACACACAACCTCATCACACATCCACAGGGATCTCACTTACTGCCGGTTCAAGGGACATCAACATTCACTCTCTCACACTCATCGCCATTGTCTTCATCCCATCCATGGGACCACTCACCAACCACACAGGCCAGGCATATTTATCATCTGGCCAGGCAGGCATCCTGCTTACACTATTCATAAAGGACAAGCTGGCACACAACAACAGGGAGAGGTTACGGACCGATGGAGGAAGCAAGGCCCTTACGGGCTTCATTGAAAACAGAGCCATCTAGCTGGCCAATGATGATCTGGACCGGTCCTGTGCTGATGGTGAGGTCAGTGCTGCTCTACTAAGTGAGGGTCCAGCAGTGCAACATCCATCAAACAACCATGCTGTGAGTGATGTCTCCTCTTTCACAGGCCACTGCCATGCACTAATTATCTCTCCTTGCTTCCACAGCCACATTCGGGAAACAGCCAACCGAGTCCATGATCCAGGACCTCCAATCAAGCCCCGAATAAACTTCTGAAGAAGAACCTTGAGGCACCGTCCTTGACATCCCATCACAGCACTTACCCACACCCTCCACCAATGCAGAGACACACGCCTTGGTGGGACCTAGCTTTAGAATATCCTCAGGTTCACAATCTGATGAGCACATCGCACTGTCTGATCCACAGCAGAGATGGGAGCCTGCCCACTACATGTGACCTCAGCAGCCCCAACTCCACAGGCTGAGGAGGGTGCCATTGCCACACAGCAGGACCCCAAAAGTAGGCCGGGGCCTTCCAGAGGACACCCACCAAGGTCATCACAGACAAGGTGTAGCAGTCAGCAGGCTGACTCTACTTCTGCTGTGGATGTCCAGGGAGCACCAAAACATAGCGGCAGTGTTAGAAAGTTAAGGAGAATTAGTTGCACAGCCTGGGCACAGGTGTTAATCACTTACGCATACTGTTCACAATTGTCAATAAACTCCCAAGAATATCTCCCTGCCTATAGCTCCTTGTTCTGATGAGCAGTGTTCCTGTCACTCAGATGTGAAACCTTTCTGCACAAGATAAAAGGCAGGTGTCTCAGTCCAGGGCCTCTTCCCTGTGCTCTGTGCAGCCTTCAGACCACAGTGATGGTCCAGCCTCACACTCACTGGACACATTTCTGATGCCTGCACCTCAACAGTGCTTGTCATTGCTGCCAGAATGTAGTGGGCAGGCATCACAGAGTTCCGTCATTCTCTGTGTGTGCTGTCAGTAGCTTTAGGGTGGGGCTGGCCCCCATCTCTTCAGCATCTGTGACCACTAATGTTGTGCTCCTGCAGAGGTCAGGTGCTGAAGGTGGACAAAGGATCAGATGCTTCTGAAGTTTCGTGGTCCGTCTCTATAATATGACCCTGATCACAGAGTGCAAGCGAACTGCCCTCGACCAGACAGGAGTCAGTCATTCTCAGAAGCTGTGTGAGGATCTATGGCATGTCCTCACTGCATGTCGTCATCATCCTCCACAAATCAAGCAGCAATGAGGGCCTCCCGAATGTGTCTGCCTCATCCAACCAGTGTGAGGATCCCATCCCCATCATTGTCCCCTTCGAGGACTTCCTCACCCTCATCCTTGTCAGCGTCCTCCTCATCAGAGGAGACCTCCAGCTCCTCCATCTCCTCCTCTGCCAGCTCATCTCCCCGCTGTAGCACAAAGTTGTAAAGGGCACAGCAAATGATAATGATGCATGATTTATGGACAGTATTGCAGGGCTCCACCAAACTGGTCCAGGCACTGGAACTCATTTTCAGCATCTTGATGCTTTGCTACTCCAAGTTGTGAGCTGCTGCATGAGCCTCACTATACCATCGCTCTGCTGCAGTCTAAGGCTGCCGCACAGGTGTCATCAGCCACGTCCTCTGCAAGTAGCCCTTGACCCCGAGGAGCCAACCCTGCAGCTTCTGTAGACCCTGGTTCGGGGATCTATGGCTGACTGAGAATGTAGGAGTCATGGACACTCACTGGAAACCGTGTGCATACCTACAGGATGCGCTTCTGGTGGTCGCACACCATCTGCACATTCAGCGATTGGAACTCCTTGCGGCTGATGTAGTCCACTGCGTGTTGCGACAGAGATCTAAGTGCAGTCAATTGCACCCTGCACCTGTGGGAAGCCCAAGGTCTGAGCAAATCCAATCACCCTTGAATCCTGCCTGTCCTGGTCCCAGGTGAAATGCACAGAGTTGTGTTCTCTCGTGAAGTTGGCATCCGTGACCTCATGGATGTATTTGTGGGTGGAGGCTTGTGATATCCCACAGAGGTCACCTGTGGAGCCTTGAAAGGAGCCACTGGCATAGAAATTGAACGGCATGGTCACTTTCACGGCCCCTGGCAGTGGATGCCCTCCATGTCCCTGTGGCATCAAGTCCTGCAGTAAGTGGCAGATGTGACCGACCAGTTCCCTAGACATGCGCAGTCTTCCGCAACACTGGTTCTTGGTTATCTGCAGGAATTAAAGGCGATGTCTATAGACCCTGGGTGTCACCAGGCACTGACCAGCGACGGCTCGCTGTGGCTCTCCAGCGGCATGTGCGGAAGTCCCAGCTGCCCCTTCTTCCTGAGGGTGCTGCTCCTGCCTCTGCGCAGCCAGGCACCTCATCACTCTCTCCTCCATCGCCTTCGCTGTCTGTAGGCCATCAGGCATACAGCTAGTTCACCAGGCCCCATGATCCCCATGTACTCTTCCTGCAGGTTGAAAGAGAGAAACACGTGGTTAGCATGGGTGTACTAAGAACCTATCCTGGTTAAGTGTAAAGGCCTCTTAACACATCCTGGAGAGTGCTGGCCGCCATTTGGATGGCCAGAGATTAGTGCGCTGCATGACTGCCAGAAACCCCAGCCACCTCCGTCCCGGTCCACCGAACCAATTGGCAGCAGCTTCACCCACTGGACTACATGCTGTGCTCTCAGCTAGGGTGCAGGCATTCTCCTAACCCGCACTGCAAGGCTGCACTGTTAGCTTGAACCATCAGGGAGATTGGTTCAAACCAGGATGCTGACATTGTAAGGGGCTGTGAGCACCTCGAGCAGTCGTCCAACTGTTCTGCAGTCCATTAAAATACTCATGACTTTGCGGTCTGTGCAGGGGTGGGGTGAAAAGCTTTGGAGCACTTGGTGGCACTTTGATGCCTCTGTGTTGCTTGAGTGGGCAGAAAAGCACGAAGTCCAACTCCAATCATATCAATGCAGCTGTGCCTGAACTATCTCAATGACAGAAGAATGGTCAATTTATACAGGTTTCCCTAACGCGCGGCCACTTCCCTTGTCCACAATACCCCCCACCCCGAATGCTTATGCATTATATTCAGTGGCAGGGCTGCCCTTGAACCACGACCCCCCCCAACCCCCCAACAAGTCGCCTCAACTGCAGGGCAGCCATTAACCCCAATCCCCAAAGTTCCGCAAGCTTGAAGTCCGACAGGTGACCCTGGCGAGCGCTGCACAGCTCATGCACTCACTGTGCACTCACCTCCGAGTTCCCTTCAAAGTGCAGCCTGCCAAGTGCACGCCTTTTATGTACTGTTGTGAAACAGGTCGGCGTGCTTACCTGCCGACATGGACAGACGATCCAGCCGGCTGGCCTAATAATGATATGCATATGTATTACAATGAGGTTCCCGGAGTCCAATGGCAGGAAACGCGGCCCACTATCGGTGGGCTGAGCAGGTGATCACGAACTGGTTTCACGCCATCCTGAAACTGTTCGTGCGTTATTGTCCACTTACGCCACCGAACACGCCCAATGCCAGCAGGCACAGAAAATCCAGCCAGTGTTACTGATGGTGCTGTTGGTGGTCTCTGATCTGCTTCATTTCTTGTTGCACCAGGAAGGTGACCAAGGACAGGTCTTTGCATGCCGGTAGGTCTGTGATCACTAAACCCACAATGTCAACAATATAAAACATCTAGGGTGATCAGGGTGAGTTTTTGTGCCGGCACTTGAGTGCAATGGATCCCAGGAATGGGATCTCCGAAACATTGAATACGGTGAGTTTGGCATTGGTTGTTCAAACCATCACTTGTCACTTGTGTGTGTACATTCATTTCTGTGTAGGAAGTGGAAGAATGTTTGCATCTGTACCGGGACCCAGTTTTGCACATAAATTATACTGACCCTTCATCTGTGGGCATTTAATCTGGATGGTGGCAGAGGCTTCTGTTGGTAACACTGTGCCAATACACTCTTTGCTGTTCACCGTGCTGAATGTCTCCTCACTTTGTTTGTCAATGGTCTGGCCATCCTCATCTTCTGATTGTGTAGCTTGGCTAGACATTTCATGGGTCTTGTCCTTATGCTGTTTGGTACATGCTCTTGGTTGGTTGGAATGCTGTACCTGTCTGGTGTCTGGTTGTGGCTTCTTGTGACGTTGAACAGCTTCTTTTGGCCTTTGCCTTTTGCATTGTTGCTTCCAGTGTCCTCTAGTTCCACATGCCTTGCATACAGTGTTAAAGGTGGGCAATTTCTGGGTGCATGTATGAGGCCGCACAGCCTGCATTGCTTCATAGATTTGCCTACATTATCTATAATGTCAATGATAGATGAATTACGCATTGCCTGTAAACCCTGGCTACCCATTAGTATGGCTTCATACTTGCGTCTGCTTTGTAGTAGTGCTTCCACATTGTAACCTTTGGGGTGGTCCTAGATCTCTTTTTGGAATGCTTCCATTTGGGTAGATGCTATCACGAGCTTGATAATTCTGTCAGCTAGCTCTGCTGCAATGAAGTTGTGATCACACCCCTTTGTCTCTGCATCTCCTTATGAATTGGTCAATGGTCTCTGTCAGTTGTTGCTTAAAGGACATAAATTCTAGACAGTGTATTCGGAAGTTAAGTTTCACTCGTAATTGACCTTCAAGCGTTGACCATAATTTTTCTAAGTTTCTCAGATGGTAGTCACACAGACCTCTGGTGTTCAGTCTGTGGAGGCCTTCATTGCCTATAGCAATGTTGATTTTAACAGCTCTTCTACCTGGTTCGGAAATATTGAGTTCAAGAAAACTCAGCTCGATGCGTTGTTGGAACAAAGTAAATTCAGATAGGAGATCTGTTGCCTACCAATTGAGTGTTGGAAAGTTTTGTAGTCATCCTTTAGCTTTTTTCAGGACTTCTAATGTTATCTGGAGCTTTTAACAGCTGTCAGGTTGCCTTGAGCTTTTTCAGATTAATTTAGTTCTGAATTTCGGTACCTTTAATGGCCACCTTCAGCTGGTCATAGGTTACTGCTTGACTGCAATGGTGGCACGGTTGAGCTCTTTCAGTTTCTCCTGATTTACCTCTAAGCTCTGTCAAAAGAAAATGATTTTAACTGGGAAAATGGCTGCAGGATTTCCAAAGTGAAAGTAAACAGCAGGACTTCTAACTGTTGGGAACTGTTACTCGATATATTCTACTTCTCAGCTTAGTCTGCAGCATTTAGCTTTAACAGGAATGAATTCTCTTTTCTGTGGAGTTCTGCTTAAACTGAGGTCTCATTCCTGATTCTGCTGTTTAATCTCTTTCACGCCAGTTCTTTTCTTCTGTTTGAGGTGAAGGATCAAAGCTTGTATATTTTGCAGTCAAATCTTCAAAAACATGCTTCCACTACTGCCACCATTCTACAGATGGTGTAGGAAAAATCAAAAATTTTCTAAGACCTCAACCATGTTATGTTCTTCTGTTAAACGTAAACATGCCAATCATACGCAAGGATTGATGAAACAATAATGTGGGCTCTTTATGTGAAGATTAGACAATAGATAGATTGACTGGAATTATGGATAGATTTACTGGGAGGCTAAGTATAGTGCATCTGATCTCTCCCCTGCTACTTTCTGATTGCCTAACAAGTCATGGGACTAATACATCATATCCTGTTGAGGTGGGTAGTGACTGACAGTAGTTTAAGTATTGCGCCCTTAAAAGTATACACACATTATATCAAACAGCTCCTGACTGCTCCTTCATGCTGCTCTGCTCCTGGCCTCTCCTATGCTAATATATATTTATGTGGCTTGGCATCACATTTTCCAATATTGTTTCTGTGTCTCTGGATGTTGCACTATATTAAAGGGACTACTTAAATGCGAGTTTGCATTGAGTAGCCTAACCTGGACTTTTCCCTTCACACTGCCGGGGATATCCAGTTGAGTCTAGTCAGGCTCTTTTTTATTCATTTTAACAGGATGTGGGCTTCGCTGGGTGGGCTAGCATTATTTCCCACCCCTAATTGCCCTTGAGAAGGTGGTGGTGAGCTGCCTTCTTGAATTGCTACAGCTGTGTGGTATAGGTAAACCCATGGTGCTGTTAGGGAGGGAGTTCCAGGATTTTGACCCAGCGACAATGAAGGAACGGTAATATATTTCTAAGTCAGGATGGTGAGTGGCTTGGAGGGGAATTTCCAAGTGATGGTGTTCCCATCTATCTGCTGCCCTTGTTCATCTAGATGGTAGCAATCTTGTGTTTGGAAGGTGATGCCTAAGGAGTCTTGGCGAGTTCCTGCAGTGCATCTTGTAGATGGTACACACTGCTGCTACTGTGCGTCAATGGTGGACAGAGTGAATATTTGTGAAAGGGGTGTCAATCTAGTGGGCCAATCTGTCCTGAATGGTGTAAGGCTTCTTGAGTGTTGTTGAAGCTGCACTCATCCAGGCAAGTGGAGAGTATTCCATCACACTCCTGACTTGTGCCTTGTAGATGATGGACAGGCTTTGGGGAGTCAGGAGGTGAGTTACTCACTGCAGGATTCCTAGCCTCTGACCTGCTTGTGTAGCCACAGTATTTATATGGCTAGCCCAGTTCAGTTTTTGGTCAATGGTAACCCTCAGTTTATTGACAGTAATGGCAATGCCATTGAATGTCAAGGGGCAATGGTTAGATTCATCTCTTGGTGGAGATGGTCATTGGCTGTGGCACAAATGTTACTTGCCACTTGTCAACCCAAGTCTGGATATTGTCCAGGTCTTGCTGCATTTGGACATGGACTGCTTCAGTATCTAAGGAGTCACAAATTATGCTGAACATTATGCAATCAACAGCAAACATCCCCACTTCTGACCTTATGATGGAAGGAAGGTCATTGATGAAGCAGCTGAAGATGGTTGGGCCTATGACACTACCCTGAGGAGCTCCTGCAGTGATGTCCTGGAACTGAGATGATTGACCTCCAACAACCACAACCATCTTCCTTTGTACTAAATATAACTTCGACCAGCGGGAGCTTTCCCCCGATTCCGATTAGCTCCAGTTTTGCTAGGACTCCTTGATGCCACACTCAGTCAAACGCTGCCTTGATATTAAGGGCAGTCACTCCCACCTCACCTTGGGAGTTCAGCTCTTTTGTCCATGTTTGAACCAAGGTTGTAATGAGGTCAGGAGCTGAGGGGCCCTGGCGGAACCCAAACTGGGCATCAGTGAGCAGGTTATTACTAAGCAAATGGTGCTTGATAGCTGCTTGATGATTGAGAGTAGGCTGATGGGGCGATAATTGGCCAGGTTGGATTTGTCCTGATTTTTTTGTCCAGGAGATACCTGGCCAATTTTCCACATTGCCGGGTCGATACCAGTGTTGTAGCTGTATTATAAAAGTTTGGCTAGGGACGAGGCAAGTTCTGGAGCACGTCTTCAGTACTACTGCTAGAATATTGTCAGGCCCCATAGCCTTTGCAGTATCAGTGCCTACAGCCATTTCTTGATATCAGGTGGAGTGAATTGAAATTGCTGAAGACTGACATCTATGATGCTGGGGATCTCCAGAGGAGGCTGAGTTGGATCATCTACTCAGCACTTCTGACTGAAGATTGTTGCGAATGCTGCAGCCTTATCTTTTGTACTGATGTGCTGGGCTCCTGCATCATTGAGGATGGGGATATTTGGGGAGCGTTCTCCTCCAGTGAGTTGCTTAATTGTCCACTACTATTCACAAATGGATGTGGCAGGATTACAGAGCTTAGATCTGACCCGTTGGTTGTGGAATTGCTTTGCTCTGCCTATCACTTACTGCTTATGCTGTTTGGCACGCAAGTGGTCCTGAGTTGTAGCTTCACCAGGTTGACACCTCATTTTTAGGTATGCCTGGTGCTGCTCCTGGCATGCCCTCCTGCACTCTTCATTGAACCCAGGGTTGATCCCCTGGCTTGACTGTAATGGTAGAGTGGGGAATATGCCGGACCAGGAGGTTACAGATTGTGGGTTTGAGTACAATTCTGCTGCTGCTGATGGCCCACAGCACCTCATGGATGCGCAGTCTTCAGCTGCTAGATCTGTTCAAAATCTATCCCATTTACAATGGTGGTAGTGCCACACAACACGATGGTGGGTGTCCTCAATACAGGACTTCATTTCCACAAGGGCTGTGTGGTGGTCACTCCTACCGATATTGTCATGGACAGATGCATCTGTGATAAGCAGGTTGGTGAAGATGAGGTCAAGTATTTTTTTCCCTCTTGTTGGTTCCCTCACCACCTGCTGCAGACCCAGTCCAGTAATTATGTCCTTTAAGACTCAGACTAGGTATAGAACCACTTTTGGTGATAGACATTGAAGTCTCCCACCCAGAGTACATTCTGCACCCTTGACACCCTCAGTGCTTCCTCAAAGTGGTGTTCAACATGGAGGAGCACTGATTCATCAGCTGAGGGGCAGCCTATTTTTGACTTGATGCCATGAGATGTTGAGGACTTCCAGGCCAACTCCCTCCCGACTGTATACCACTGTGCCACCACCTCTGCTGGTGGGACAGGACATATCCAGGGATGGTGATCATGGTACCTGGGACATGATCGGTAAGGTAAGATTCTGTGAGTATGACTAGTCTGTGAGACAGCCCTTCCAATTTTGGCACAAAACCCCATATGTTAACTTTGCAGGGTCAACAGGGGCTGGGTTTGCCATTACCCAGGTCAATGCCAGGTGATCCATCTGGTTTCATTCCTTTTCATTGGCTCTTTAGTGGCTTGTTATGACTGAGTGTCTTGCTGGGCCATTTCAGAGTCAAGAGTCACATTACTGTGGATCTGGAGTCACATGTAGGCCAGATCAGGGAAGGATGGCAGAATTCCTTCCCTAAAGGGCATTAGTGAATCAGATGGGTTTTTAATGACATTTAACAATGGTTTCATGGTCATCATTAGACTTTTAATTCCAGATTTTTTTTATTGAATTCAAATTCCACCATATGCTGTGGTGGGATTCGAACCCCTGTCCCCAGAACATTACCGTGGGTCTCAGGATTAACAGTACACTGACATCACGCCAAGGCCTCCCTGCTTTTTCATTGTTGGTGGGTCAAAGTCCTGAAGCTCCCTTCTGACTGCACTGTGTTTGGTCCTTCAACACATGGACTGCAGCAGTTCAAGAAGGCAGCACAAAACCACTTTCTGAAGGATAATTAGGGATTGACAGTAAGTGCTGGCCTAGCCAGTGATGCCCACAGTCCATGAACAAATCATTTAAAAAGTTAGATTAAGCCAGGTCAGGTTGTCTCTGTATTGCTTTCAGTTAGATTGAGCCCAGTCAGGCTGTCAGTATATTGCTCCTGGTTAGACTGAGCTCAGTCAGACTGTCTTTGTATTGCTCTCAGTTAGATTGAATCTATTTTAGCTGAGTTTTACAATGCTGCTTTCTCAGTTCTTCTTACTGGGTGAAAAATAGCAGAGAAACTCTCCCAACCTTGGAAGGTGTTGCTCTTGTTCACTGACTAATGGATTGGTTTAAGGAACAGTAAAAGAAAATTGTTGCAATTTCCAGATAAAGAGTAAATGCAGTGTACAAGGCAGGGCTATGAAGACTAATTGTTCAAAGGCAATATAAGTCATGATCATTCTTAGGCACTATTCTTCACCTACGATGTTAAATGTCCAGAATTGGTAACCAATAATTGTCCACATACTTATGATCATGTCAAGTCACAAGTGGAAATAAAATGTCACCACTCAGTGTTTTCTTGAGAGGGGCCTTAACCCTTTCT
Organism: Carcharodon carcharias; assembly: GCF_017639515.1. Lineage (NCBI taxonomy): Eukaryota > Metazoa > Chordata > Chondrichthyes > Lamniformes > Lamnidae > Carcharodon > Carcharodon carcharias. The sequence goes on from NC_054481.1 coordinate 49,738,903, forward strand.
CATTTCTAGTCCATACATCTCGTCCATTCTATATCATAGTGCATCTTTCCGTGAATTCAGTAAATTCGTAATACTCACTGCAGTTACAAATGTTATTCTTTTTGTCTCTGGTTCCTTGTTCAAAAACCTTGTTCATAAATTTATACCTCTAGCTGTGGACCTTTGTGAATGTGGTGGTGGATAGGGCCAAGGAAGAAGCCTTCACAGATCAACTAAAATCTTGGTCAGTCGACTGCTGGAACAGAATAAAGGCAGCAACAATAAAAGCAAAATACTGTGAATCCTAGAAATCCGAAATAAAAACAGAAAGTGCTGAAAAAGCTCAGCAGGGTCGGCAAGATCGGTGGAGAGAGAAACAAAGTTAACCTTTCTAGTCAAATATGACTTCTTCAGAACTGAAAAAGAGTAGAAATGTGATGGCTTTTTATGCTGTTGAAGGGGGAGGAAGAATAAAAGGGAAGGTCTAGGATAGGGTAGGTCATTTCTCCTACCCTTTACCCTATCCCAGACCTTCCCTTTTGGCCATCCCCTCTCTCCCTTTCAACAACATAAAAACCATCACATTTCTACCTCCCTTCAGTTCTGAAGAAGAGTCATATTCAACTCAAATCAAACATTGAGGACCCTGGTAATAAATTACTGTTCCTGGTTCTTTAGCCCTGAGAGTAGAAAGTAAAGCCGCCATATGGCAGGACTGTTTCTTTATCAGTAGAAGAAGCAGAACAACATCCATGGCAATGCAGTCTGCTTGCTCAACACCTCACCCACTATCCTAAACATACATTCCCTTTGTCACTGCACACCGTGGTTGATTCTGTTATCACCACCTACAGGATACATTACAGGACTTCTTCAGCAACACTTCCAAAACCTAGACAAGAACAGCCGATTTATAGGAACATCTCCAAGTTCCCATCCAATTAATATACCATAGAACCATAGAAAAATTACAGCACAGAATGAGGTCATTTGACCTATCTTGTCCATGCCAGCCTGAGGACACCCAGGTGCCCATCCTAATCCCACCTTTCTGCACCCGGTCCATAGCCCTGCAGCTTACAGCACTTAAGGTGCTGATCCAGGCACTTTTTAAAAGAGCTTAGAGTTTCTGTCTCTACCACCAACTTGGGCAGCGAATTCCAGACACCCACTGACCATACTGACTTGGGCATACATTGCCACGCCTCTATCGTCATTGGGTCAAAATCTTGAAACTCACTACTGAGAACACTAAGGTAACACCTTCACCACACAAGAATAAGGCCCAGCACTCCTTTCTCAGGATAGCAAGGGATGGGGAATAAATGACAGCCTTATCAGTAATGCTCACATCCCGTGATTAATTTAAATAAACTTTGATTTACCAGTTTCAAGACTTAGTACATCAATAATGACTAGAGTTATGTTATCTTCATTTGTTGTGGAAATCAGCAGTTTTTGCGGCTTTTCATCAATTAAAATGTTTTTAATAACTAACTAAATGTTGTGTTGTATGCCATACATAAATATACACCAGTGCCAACAAGAGCACTGCGATCAGTGATACGATGAGTCATAGTTCTCTAACATACGAAATACCACAAGATTGAACTGAAACTTGCTTCTTTCTGAAGAGCACAGTTAGTTTTCTCATCTATGATGTACTGATATGAAAGTTGCTGTATTTACAGAACTGGGACACGATGTGCAATGCTCCTCAGGTAATGTTAGCAAAGTCACCATAGTCCAGGAATTACACCTGAGACCTTCTTGACATGAGTGATCCGGCTACAAACTGGATAAACTCAGAGCTATTGGAGAATCTTCCTTAGTCATCTTACGCTTTTTTGGAACATTGCATTCTGCTCCTTTAAAGTTACAAACACATTAGAAAGATTTAAATAAATCCTACTGTATATCATGGTGATCAGGTTGGCTTCTACTTCTAAACCATTATACGTGTGAATGTTCAATCAAAAATGACTATTGTGGCCAATATTTATCCCTCAATCGACATCACGGCAACAGATTATCTGAACAATATCTCACTGCTGTTTATGGAGAGCTTGCTGTGTGCAAATTGGCTCCTGTACCTCCTGCATTATTATAGAAATTGCATTTCAAAAGTGCTTCATTGGTTGTAAAGCACCTTGGGGTTTCCTGTCCCTCTGAAAGCAAGTCTTCCTCTCTTTCCCTTAGCCAATTTCTGTGAATTTGGAAAATAACACACCCTATCTTCACCTTCTTTATACTTAGAAGAATACATTATGGTTTGTGAGCATGTGAAACAGTTCATAAACATTGGAATAGATTTCTGAAACACTACTTTGGTTGCTGCAGCCTTCAGGTCTGGGTGGCACAGTGAGTTAGAACAGTGCCCTTTCATGTCCATGGGGACTTGGTTCAGATCCAACCCTGAGTGATGGGATTAACGTCTCACCTGTCTGCCAACTGTAAGAGCCTACTGATATCCCAATCCAGTTCCTTGTGAGCTTGAGTCTGTTCTATTACATCACCCTGTAAGTAAGTGCTAACTTGGGAGTCTCTCTCAGATAAGCCAGAAGACTGAGCTTGTGTAAAATAGACATGTCATATGAGGAAAGGATGCACTTCTGAGATTCCATTTATGTGTTTTAGTAGAATAGCTTTACTCTGCATTTAAACCGTGCTATATTGGAGCAGATGTGTTTGATGGTAACCCTGGATGCAAAAGTGGAAAATATTCCACCCTACTTGTCATCGCTCATGTTATATAAATAAGTATTGCCTACATTAAAAAAAAACAGCTTCAGTATTAGCTATTCGCAGGTTCTTGAATGGAAAATCACTTTTTGAAATCCTGGTTCTCTTTCCATGTGTCAGTAAACATACCAGGCCGAGGACCATCTAAACCATGTGCGAAAAGTTGGAACACAGAGTGGGGAGTCAATTAAAGAAAATTAGTAAAACCGCGACAGGAAAAAGATGCCAGAACCAAACACCCAAATTCGCTGCTCCAATCGTGCCACTGATCCTGGGAAACAAGTTACACCAGAGCACATGTTAATGTCACCAGGGTTCTAACCCCCAAACTCGCGTTCAAAATAACTTGCAGCAGTTATGACCTAAGTTCCTTCTACCGCCTTCATAAGCTGAAAGGAAGAAAGAAAATGCAAAGCAAAACATGTTGAAGCCTGGGAGTTCTTCATAAGAGTTGTAAGGTCTGTTGCAGGCGGTTGAATAATAAAATTCCTTCGAATCGTAAATCATCTCTTTCTCTGTTCAATTAATGTTAACAGCCCACAGATTAAAAAGAAGATATTATTGAAAAAATGCAATAGCTGGTGGCAGAATTTACATGTTCTGGAACAACATTCCTTCACAACTTGCTGTCCTTTCTGCAAAGAAAATGTAGTTGAAATTCCGCCCACATTTGCATCTAATCAGCCATACAGAGGGCATTAATGACTTGTCAGTTATATGCCCTGCCATTTTCTGTCCAATTAATTCTCTCATTGTGCACTGGATTAAAAAAAAACAAAGGCCTTTTTGCACACAATAACCAATCATTAAAATTCAGCAGGTTCCCCTGAGTGTGTGCTTGGCTTTTTGCCAAGAGAGCACTGCCTGCTTTCCTTCTGTATACTAACAATGTTTAAAATTCAGCTTATCCCAGCAAAGGCATCAGTAACCATTTCCTGGAGTATACCTTTAGTCTTCCTTTTCTTTGCGAGCATTTTGGGCATCTGGTGAACAAGAAAAACAGTGTACAAGTTTGAAAACAAAAGGCACAAAAAAACTGTAGATGCTGTAAACATGAAAAATATAAATATGCATGTTAATTTAACCTTTTTGTCTTATTAGGTAACAAAGAGCAATAGATTAGTGCAAAATAATATAATCATTATCTTCATTGCCAGTCTCCCATTTTACACCTTTGCTGCATATTCCTCATGTTACGTGGTTTAGAGTTATCTTTACACCACAAATTTTGAAAGCAAAGCCACTTGCCAAACCACTATAAGGAGCCAATGTAGGCCAGGACTTAGTGCAATCTATGATATAGGTAGCAGAATCCTTGACAAATTCAATTTTACAGAGGGCGCAACAGTATGATTACAGTCTATACTTTAGCTTAAGTTTCTTAAACTTCATTTCCAATGATAGCACAGGGCTAACGGGGCAACTGGGTCTCTACTAACATTAAAATTAAACTGGTGACTGGAGTTCTGAGCATTGAGTTTCATTGATGCTCAGCAAAAAACAATATGGATAGAGTAGAATAGTTTGGGTCTTCTGGCCCTTGTGTCGCATTCAGTGAGTATCAATCTAAGAATGTGGCATAAGTGGCTCCTTAATATTACTGAGATGATAGCATTAGGGTCTGCTGCACAGTGTGGCAATTATGGTTTTATCTAATGTGTAATATACCTTTAAGAAGAATGCTGTTAAGGAAGATCACATGATCTTTATTAACCAATAGGAGAGAAGCACGGGCTACCTCTGTAGTTAGTATTATGAAGATAGGGTCTGAAGTGAAAGCACACATATAGTTGCTGCTGAGTACCTTTGTAAATAAACATAATGTTTCCCAGCTAAGAAGTGTTTGCTGATCAACTCTATCTATAGCACCAACTCGGCCACCACATACAACAAGCATGCGACGAGGATCCACAGGATCCAACAAACTGGTGATGAGGATGAAACAAGGATAAAACAAGATTAAACAGAAAAGAAATCGGCAAAGTACCTCGCCCAGTAATTGTAAGTAGAAGTTCTGTTCAAATCAGAGAAATAATTCCCTCTCAGAATGCTGCAGTTTGGAAGAATTGATCCTTTCGATCCAGCGATGGATGATTGGTCTCATTAGATTTAATGCCTCGCGTTCTTTTTCCAAGCAAACGAGATCCCCTTATGTACATGTGGGAATAAAGCCTACAACTTGAATCAAAATTTGATGGCATCCAGTGCCCCAGATTTGAAAAATTTTAATGAATTCACTCCACGTGATATCAAGGCAATGGAGACTGCAAAGGCTATGGGCCCTGACAATATTCCGGCAATAGTTCTGAAGACTTGTTCCAGAACTCGCCGCACCTCTAGCCAAGCTGTTCCAGTACAGCTACAACACTGGTATCTACCCGGGAGTGTGGAAAATTGGTCAGGTATGTCCTGTACACAAAAAGCAGGACACATCCAACCCGGCCAATTACTGCCCCATCAGTCTACTCTCCATCATCAGTAGAAGGTGTCATCAACAGTGCTATCAAGCGGCACTTGCTTAGCAATTACCTGCTTACTGACGCCCAGTTTGGGTTCCGCCAGAGCCACTCAGCTCCTGACGTCATTACAGCCTTAATTCAAACATGGACAAAAGAGCTGAATTCCCGAGGTGAGGTGAGAGTGACTGCCCTTGACATCAAGGCCGCATTTGACCGAGTGTGGCATCAAGGAGACAATGGGAATCAGGTGTAAAACTCTCCACTGGTTGGAGTCATACGTAGCACAAAGGAAGATGGTTGTGGTTGTTGGAGTTTAGTCATCTCAGCTGCAGGGCATCACTGCAGGAGCTCCTTGGGTTAGTGTCCTCGGCCCAACAATCTTCAGCTGCTTCATTAATAACCTTCCTTCCATCATAAGGTCAGAAGTGGGGATGTTCGATGATGATTGCACAATGTTCAGCTCCATTCATGACTCCTCAGGTGCTGAAGCAGTCCACGTCCAAATGCAGAAAGACCTGGACAATATCCAGGCTTGGGCTGACAAGTGGCAAGTAACATTTGTGCTACACAAAAGTGTCAGGAAATGATTATCTCCAACAAGAGAGAATCTAACCATCATTGACATTCAATGGCATTACCATCAATTAATTACCCACTATCAACATCCTGGGGGGGTGATCATTGACCAGAAACTGAACTGGACTAGCCACATAAATACTTTGGCTACAAGAGCAGGTCAGAGGCTGGGAATCCTGTGATGAGTAATTCATTTCCTGACTCCCCAAAGCCTGTCCACCATCAACAAGGCACAAGTCAGGAGTGTGATGGAATACTCCCCACTTGCCTGGATGAGTGCAGCTCCCACAACACTCAAGAAGCTTGACAACTTCTAGGACAACTAGCCTGTTTGATTGGCACCACATCAACAAACATTCAACCCCTCCACCACCGATGCACAGTAGCAGCAGTGTGTACCATCTACAAGATGCACTGCAGGAATACACCAAAGCTCCTGAGAGAACACCTTCCAAACCCATGACCGTTACCATCTAGAAGGATAAGAGCAGCAGATAAATGGGAACACCACCACTGGGAAGTTCCCCTCCAAGTGACTCACCATCCTGACTTGGAAATATATCACCGTTCCTTCACTGCCACTGGGTCAAAATTCTGGAACTCCCTTCCTCACGGCACTATGTATACCTACAAGACCTACAAATTGATGGTTAATAAAGTAACTAAGCTAGACAGGCACCCCATTCCAAAAATTGAAGATCTGCATACCAAGTTGACAGGAGGAACAAGGTACACAAAGCTTGACATGAGTCATGCTTATCAACAACCAGAGTTGGATATGCCTCTTGGGAATTTATCACATTTAATACCCACAAAGGGTTGTACCATTATACTTGATTGTCTTTCAGTGTCTCCTCAGCTTGCACCATCTTCCGGAGAACAATGGAAAGTTTACTGCAGGGACTGCCCCAGGTTGTAGTCTATTTAAACAATATTTAGGTGACAGGATTCATTGAAAAAAAGCATTTGGCAAACTTAGAGGAGGCCTTAAAACATTTCTTGCAGGCTGGAGTGCATTTAAAAAAAGAAAAGTGCACGTTCCAAGCGAGGGAAGTAATCTATTTGGGTGGATTCACAGGGCTTCCACCTAGTTGAGGAGAAAGTAAGAGCTATAAGAGAGGTACCTGCACCAAAGAACATCTCAGAGCTCAAACCATTCCCAGGAATAATCAGTTATTATGGATACAAAAACAAAAATACCTGGAAAAACTCAGCAGGTCTGGCAGCATCTGCGGAGAGGAACATAGTTAACGTTTCGAGTCCAAATGACCCTTCAACAGAACTAAGTAAAAATAGAGGTTATTATGGATGGATCTTACCCAATTAGTCTACAGTGCTGCCATCTCCATCCCCCACATTCTCTACTCAAAAAGAACCAATGTTGGTTTTGGGAGGCGCCATAAAAAAAATGGTGAAATAATCGTTGCATTCATCCAACCTATTAGTACATGATGACCAAAGGAAAGAATTAGTGTTGACATTTGAAGCATCCCCCTACGGAGTGGGAGCAGTGCTTTCCCATCGGATGGACGATGGCATGGAACGGCCGAAAGGATACGTATCAGTAACGCTCACCACAGTGGAAAAGGGATACTCGCAAATAGAAACAGAAGGCCTGTCCATCGTCTTTGTTGTCAAGAAATTTCACCAGTATGTACATGGCTGCCATTTTATTATTTCAGACCACAAGCCATTGCTAGGATTGTTCAGCGAGGACAAGGCTATACCACCCATAGCCTCAGTAAGAATACAATAATGGGCTTTAATTCTGGCAGCATACAGGTACACTTTTGTACATAGACCTGGAAGTCAAATCGCAAATGCTGATGCACTTAGTCATTTGCCTTTACAAGAAAATGATGAGGATGTCCTAGTTCCACAAGAACTTGTTTTATTGTTAAATTTCTTAGACTCCTCGCCGGTATGTGCTCGACAGATCAGAGACTGGACAAGTCGGGACCCAATCCTGTCTCAAGTACAAGAAAAAGTGCTATTGCCTTTCGGCGTCTCCTCAGCTTGCACCATCTTCCAGAGAACAATGGAAAGTTTACTACAGGGATTGCCCCAGGTTGTAGTCTATTTAAACGATGTTTAGGTGACAGAATTCATTGAAAAAAAGCATTTGACAAACTTAGAGGAAGCCTTAAAACATTTCTTGCAGGCTGGAGTGCATTTAAAAAAAGAAAAGTGCATGTCGCAAGCGAGGGCAGTAATCTATTTGGGTAGATTCACAGGGCTTCCACTCGGTTGAGGAGAAAGTAAGAGCCATAAATATAAGCCATAAGTACTACCTGGTGAAATGTACATCAACAGAAGACATGAAATAGCCAGCCAGGGCGGCATCTTATTGTGGGGAGCATGGGTGATAGCTCCTCCAAAAGGAAGAGAGCTATTTTCAATTAAACTACAAGTGCCCATCCAGGAATATCCCAAATGAAGACCATAGCATGCAGCTATCTTTGGTGGCCTGGGATGGATGGCGAAATAGAGAGTTTAATGAAGAATTGTGTGCAAAAGTCACCTTCAACAGCTCTGTTACACCCTTGGGAATGGCGAAGAAGACCATGGGTGCGGTTACGCATTGACAATGTGGGACCTTTCATGGGAACAATGTTTCTGCTCATTCTCAATGCCCACTCAATATGGATGGACATATAAGAGGTGAAGTCACCAATGTCTTCTGCTACATTTGAGAAGCTACGTCAAAGTTTTGCCGTTACCAGACTATCAGAAGTAGTCATTTCTGATAATGACACGGCATTTATGAGTGCTGAGTTTCAATGGTTTATCAGCCTCAATAGTATCACTCATGTAAAAACTTCAACGTACCACCCTTCTTCAAATGGACTGACTGAAAGGGCAGTTCAAACATTCAAGGCAGACATGATAAAGTTAATTGGAGATTTCTTAGCAACCAAGCTAGCACACTTTATTTTCCATTATAGGACCTTCCCTCACACAACAGGTGTCATACCTGCGGAATTATTGATGAAATGCCATCTCAGGATGAGATTGAGCTTAATAATGCCCAATTTAGGAGGGAAGCTGGAAAGGAGTTAGGGAAGTCAGAAAACTAAACATGACTGGCATAGTCGTGAGAGGAAATTTACTGTGGAAGAGACGGTGTACATGAAGAACTTTGGAGAAGGACCAAAGTGGTTCCCGGGTGAAGTAAGTGCAGTGACTGGACCTCTATCTTACCATGTAGAGGTGGAAGGCCGAGTCATATGGAGACATGTACATCGTCTAAGAAAGAGAAAACAATTCACCAAGAAATGATTCCACCAGTGTTCACGACCAGGTCAACGTTTCCTGTTGAGAGAATTCAACCCAGTACAAACATGTCTGATGTGTCTGATGTTCCTGTAAGAGCTGAGGATACAGATCTGCAGGTGCCCACTGAAGAAACTGATGTTCAGGCAACTCCAGAAAAGGAGGTCCCTGACAAAACATCTGAAGTTGTAGAGCTGAAATGTTCTACATGCATAAGGCAACCCCCAGGAAGACAGAACTTGTATATATCTTACCAGTGTAAATATTTTGTTGTCTTGAGAAAACTGTATTTGTAAATATAAAATGTATTTCCGAGTAAAGGGGAGAGGGATGTGGTAATTATTGTTTTATCTAATGTGTAATATACCTTTAGGAAGAGTGCTTTTAAGGAAAATCACATGATCTTTAGTAACCAATAGGAGAGAAGCACAAGCTACCTCTGTATTTAGTTGTTAGTAGTATGGAAATAGGGTCTGAAGTGAAAGCACACATGTAGTTGTTGCTGAGTACCTTTGTAAACAAACATGATGTTTCCCAGCTAAGAAGTGTTTGCTGATCAACTCTAGTTATAGTACCAACTCAGCCACCACTTATACAAGCGTGCGATGAAAATCCAACACACCCTTAAGCAGAAGTGGCCGCTCTTGACTGTAATAAGTATTCTTGCTGATGAAGGGTTCCACTGGGAGGAATTGAAAGATGGGGTGAAAGGTACTTTGTGACCAGGAAGGAAGGGATCTGTGTTCAAATGTGATTATGTGGATCATTCAAAAGTCTTTAAGGAAAAGGGAAAAAATTGAATATTTTAAAGATGCTCAATATCCCAAAATGAATCGGAGGGAATGATCCAGAGGTAACAGTGCTTAACATTCCATAAATCTTGAGTTAACCAATCACTCATGCCTGTGGAGTGAGCCCAAAACTTAGAGATATTACCTATCAGGAAAGAAGCTGAACAAGCTGGGGCTTTTTTTAGATAAGAGAAGGCTGGGGAGTAACCTGACAGAGATCTGTAAGATTATTAAACAGTTTCATAGGGTAGACATGGAGAAGAACATAAGAAATAAGAGCAGGAGTAGGTCACTTGACTCTTCAAGCCTGCTCTACCATTCAATAAGATCGTGGTTGATCCTATTGAGACCTTAACTTCACTTTCCTGCCTGCTCCTCCATGACCAGTGACTCCCTTGTAGATGCTTCTATTTGCAGTAGAGACCAAAACTAGGGGACTATTAGTATAAGATAGTCACTATTATATCCAATAGGAAGTTCAGGAGAAATGTCTTTACCCAGAAAGTGGTTAGAATATGCTACTTGATACCGCGTAGAGTATTTGAAGAGCATGCGCACATTTAAGAGGAAGCTGGATAAATACATAAGAGTGAAAAGAACAGAAGGCTATGTTGATGAGGTGAGATGAAAACTAGTGGGAGGAGGCTTGTGTGAAGCATAAACACGGGATGGACCCGTTGGGCTGAATGATCTGTTTCTGAGCTGTACATTCTCAACCTGTAATCATTGCTGGGTATTATAGGAGTGTAGTGCACAAGAATACTTGGGGAAGGATACCCAACATTAGTCTCTCAGACTTACTCATGGGTAGCATTGGGTGAGATCTGCAGCAGTGGTTTGTGGTCTGTGAAGTTGCAAAGAGGGGAGATAAGGAAGAGGGGTCAAATATAATTTAATGTTTAAGCAAGCCTCAGTTTGCATAAAATGTGGCAAAAGCTGTACTGCAGTTATACAACTCTCCTCATTTCTGAAAGGCAAATAATTCTAAGCTCCCATGTGCTCCCACATGTTATGTTTATGTAGCCTTGGTTTATCTGGTTCCAGTTTTATATGTGTCTATGGACAAGGACACTTTGTACAGAAGAGAAAATGAATAAGGAAGGTATTCAGACTCCCAGTAGTAGCTGTTGGTCTATGAGGTGGCCCAAAACAGAGCATCGAGTGTTGCATTTATATTGCAGCAGAGGCTTCAAAGAGATGGCTAATATAAAGAGGCACCAAGCATGCCTGAGATACAGAATATCATTTTGTGAGATTGTTTGACTCTGTGGCTTTACACTTCTGGTGTCAAACATAAATAGCCACCTTCTTCTCAGCTCACTTTATTATCGACCAAACCCCGAATGTTATTTGTTCTATTCATTCTCAGGATGTGGTCTTTGCTGGCAAGGCCACCATGTGTTGCCCAGCCCCAGTTACCTTGATAACTGAGTGGCTTCCTAGGCCACTTCAGAGGAAGGTTAAGAATCAACTATGTCTGTGTGGGATGGAGTCACATATAGACTATACTGGGTAATGTGGTTTTCACATTACTGACTTGTGTAGACCACCCACCAGAAACGTAAGGCACAGAGAGCCATCCCACAGGAGCTGCACATTCACAGTTATCACTGTTACCACTGGTGCTTCATGTCTATTTCAAAGTACAAACAACAAATTGCATTTATATGGCACTGTTATCATAATATCACAGTGCTTCAGAGGACTGTTATCAAACAGATTATGACCAAACCACATAAAGAGATACTAGGATTGGTAACCAACGGTTTGTTCAAAGATGTAGGTTTTAAGAAGCAACTTAAAGGAAGAGAGAGCGGTTGCAAGGTGGAAAGGTTTAGGCAAAGATTCCAGAGCTTAAGGCTAAGACAATAGAAAGCATAGCTACCACTGGTGGAGTGATTAAAATTAGAAATGCACAAGAGTTCAGAATTTGAGGAACACAGGGATCTCAGGTCATTGAAGGGCTGGAGGAGATTACAAAGGTAGGGAGGCCTGAGGTCCTGGAGGAATATGAAAACAAGGATAAGATTTAAAAATTGAGACTCTTAGGTCAGCGAGCACGGTGGTGAAGAATGAGCGAAGCTTGGTGCGAGTTTGGAAACGGGCAGTGTTTTGGTTGAGTTCGAGTTTGCGAAGGGTGAAGCCGGCCAAGAGAGGATTGGAATAGTTGAATCTGGAAGTAACATAGATCCCTGTGGTGACCAAAATCCACTGGGAGTATCTCGCGCTATACATGGGGCACAAGATGGAAAGTCACAAAGCTGCCTATCACCTGAGTCCACCTGCTGCTGTTTGGAGTAATGATGGTTCCCAAATACACCACTAGATGGAGTGCCTCACTTTGAAGAGACATTAAGGCAAATCCTGATATGGGTATTTGTGTAAGCCTATTTGCCAGTCAAAAGATTGCAGTATTATTGTTGCCCTTCATGATACTCTCCATAGTTTACCCTACTGGACCAAATGTTCTTCAAAACAACAGGCATCTCCTGTTGGTGGCGTTGTTTGGTGAAAGGTTGCAAGGTCATTAAATTTGTGACTACACTTCAAAAAGTACGTCATTGACTGTAAAGCTCTTTGGGACACCCTGAATTTGTGAACGATGTTAAAGAAATGCACATTATTTCTTCTAACAACATCGGGGAGAGAAACCTTTTTAAGTAAAAATTTTAAGAAAAAAATGAGACTGCTCTGGTGACTTGGACAATGCAGTACGGCATTGACATTCCATACAAGTTGGTTGGCCATCTGAGGAGACACAGCTCTTCTACTGGAATGTAAAAGAGCCACTTGTGACTAAGAGAAGCTTTGGTGTGTCATGAGTTGGCAATGATACTGTCTTATAACTGTGGGACAAGGAGGAACCTAACTCATAAACCGGGCAGGGTCAGGGAAGAAATGTGAATATGGAATGGTCACAATGTGCAGGAGAAAAGATAAAGTAAACCAATGACTAGGAAACTTTTTGATGTAAATAAAAGGTATTAATGATCTGTTCTGATCACTCTTCCAGTTAAATATCCATTTTAATCTGCAGTTCACAAAGGTATAGGTAAATACTACATAAACAATAATGATATTTAAGCATGGCCAATAAATTTGAATGTAACAATAAAATTGAATTTCAGTCCTGATGAAAGGTAATCGACCTAAAATGTCAATTCCATTTCTCTCTCCACAGATGCCACCAAACTTGCCGAGTATTTCCAACATTTCCTGTTTTCATTTTAAAACGGAATTGAATACTGGAATATCTTTTTGATATAAAAAAAACTTTGCACACTTTTAACCTGACTCCCTTGGCTCGGGTCCAGTCATTGTTCAAAGTTCATTAAATTCATTGACCCAGTTCTCCCATATGTGTAACCACCTTTTGGAAAGCAAGGCTCAGCCAGTGTGATGGCATTTAAATGTTTTACTTAATATTAAGTTAAAATGTTATTGAGACACCATTTACATATATTGGTCTTGGCTCCCGAAAATATACAAACTTGCTCAGTCAGCTTCCAGTAGTAAACACTGGCATCCTACAGATAACTAAAATTGCTGCTATCTTTTCTGTCATCCATTCAAGTGTCGGCCACCACTTAATGGTAGCACATGTGCTTCTGAGTCATAATGTTGTTAGTTTAGGTCCCACTCCAACGACTGGAACATAAAATCTAAATTGAAGAATCAGTATAGTACTGAGGGAGTGCTACACTGTCAGAGGTCTGTCAGATGAGGTATTAAACTGAGGACCTGCCTGCTCTTTCAGATGCTGTAAAAGATCCCACAGCGCTACTTGAGGAAGAGCAGGGGAATTCTTCCCAATGTCCTTGCCAATATTTATTCCTCATCCATCATTAAAACAAATTACCTGGTTATTGATATTTGGTATGGACTGTTTGGCAAAACTGATGAGAATGAGTAATTAATGATAGTCTAGGAATCCTTTGATAAACCTGTGGCAAATATGCCACAGTAATACTGGTTCACTCTGACCAAAAGGGGAAAATAATTGGTAACCTATTTTATAATTTGGGTGGAATCTATCCAATATGTTAGTTGTGCAAATAATTGCAGCGCTAAGCTATCGAGCAAGTAGAAAGTGACCGTTAATGTTACATTGTTCATTACTCACTGAAATACAGGGAAACTTGTAGGTTCATGAATAATAATAACATATATATGCCTTATGGATGAGATGTTAAACTTTCCTGTCCCCTCGGGTGAACATAAAATATCTCATGCACTTCTTCAGGTAAGGAGGTCCTGGTCAATACTTATTCCTCCTCTAATACTGAGAAAAATCTTATTATCTGGCCATTTTAATGTTGCTATTTGTGGGACCTTGCTGTATACAAATTGACTGCCGTGTTTCCTCCATCACAACAGTCACTACAATTCTAAAGAATATTTAATTGGCTGTAAAGTGCTTTAGGATGTTACATAAATGCAAGTATTTTTTCTTGAGTGTATATATTAAGAGTCAGCATTTGGCAAGCACTCCCTGCAAGTTTTGCACTTATTTGGAAGACTTTCTCCACTATATTTTGTTCCTAACACCCTATTTGTTATATTTTTAAAAATCATCTGAGTCGCTATGACATATGGAGGTTTTGTTGTGTACATCAGCTGGATGGCTTATGGGTCACATTCCCACATGGAAGCTATTAATGCCTTTTAAATTCACTTCTAGTTTTTAATAGAATGTAAATGAAATGTCTACTTTTCAAAAATAATTTAAAATGAAGTAATACAAGTTTACTGAGAGAAAAATGTCTCCCTTGAAAGTGATACAACAATAGTCACTACATTTCAGAAGTGCTTAATTGGCTATGAGACACACTGTGATGTCCTGAGATTGTGAAAGGTACTGCATAAGTCCCTTCCTGATAAAGCAAGAGTGAACATTTTTCTTCAGCATTCTCCCATACACTTAAGAATTTAGAACACTGTTAACTAATTGGAGTATTTCAATCCATTGCTTGAGACTTTCATGTTTCAAAAAATATTTCACTCAAAAATCTAACATAATCTGTCCAAACCTGCCAAAAATGGAAGTGATCTTTTGAGATATAATCAAAAATAATACAAAGAGTCATTAGATGTTAAACCTCAGTTTTATCTTCAGTGGACATGATAAAACCAGAAACTGATCTTTTTGATGATTATTCAGGGTCAAATTCCCTCATTTCAGATTTAACCTTTTACTGTCCATTTTTTTTTTAGAAATTCAGTATGGAATGTAATTATTTTCTTTAAAATTAGATACACCAACAAAATACAGTAAAAAGCTTTGTTTTTAATCTTGACAAATTTTACCTGTACAAAAGTTAACATTGCTTAGTCAGAAATTATTCTGTATACCTCTAACAGAAGTTTCTAGTACAAACACAGAATGGTTAAGTTACAGTTGATTTTTTTCAAACTTTATACAGAAAACGGTTTGCAAAAAGAAAGGAATTTGCCAAGAATATCTTTGCCAAAATGAATACTTTTGTTTCCAAAAATAGAAGTAAAAATTAGCATTAAAAATTATTTTTTTTAGTTTTGCAAATATTTAAAGGCACAAGTTAGCACTTAAGTGGAAAACAAGTTTATATGCTCAGCATACAATTAAAACTGGAGAACAAAAGACAGTATTAGACTACACTACTTATCGGACAGCGTTTGTTAATATAGGTGCAGTTTTATTGTAGAGGAGAATTAAAAGATTCACAGCTTATTGGCTAAAATATCTGGTCCCCAATAGCCCAAGATGAAAAGGAACAAACTTTTTCAGAACTGCTCTGTTAGAAAAGTGTTACCATTTTCTCCAGAAATTCAGCTAAGGTGATAAACACATGATTCCAAAGCGTGTAACATGTTTAGTAAGGTACAGCTTCTGCTGTGATTTAGAAAACAGTTGGTTCATCAATCAAAATCAAGAACTACTTCTCCTCCCGTGGGAAATAAGTTAACAGACATATTATCCCTCAAGACACGCTGTCCATTATTACACACAGATTCCTGATCCCACGTGAAAGTCCAATGTTTTTGTTGCTGGATTTATTCCAAATAAAAGGGAAACAATACATAAGATAAATATACATTTCAACAACTTTCTAAGTTTCAGAAATGACAGGTTTCAAAACTCAAGAACTCTTCAATGCTTGTAGTACCTCCTTTCACAAACACAAGCAATAAAACAAACCAGGGGGAAAAAAAGGTTTGCAGAATTTGACCAATTTCATTTCAGTACCCTTTGTCCTCACAGAGGATTTTAGAGATTCCTATTTGTGTCTGTAATCAACCTGGAAATCTGTCCATACCAAAAGCTTTGTGTTTCTTCTTTGTTTAAACTAAAAAAGCAAGTGGTGGTTTTCATTGGCCAGGATTGGCAACCTTTTGAATCAGCAGGCACTTAAACTGGAATGGCACAGTGCTCCACTTGTTCAGTCCTTCATTAGTGCAGAATGCCATGGAAGACTGCTTAAGTCTCTAGGTTTCTTGAGTTCACTGTTTCCCCAACTACCCGACTCCCCGCAGCAAACCGCACCCCCCCACCCCCCCCGCAACCCCACCCAACACTTTTCCTGGGAGGCGAGGGCTTCCTATGGCCTGGTGAGGGTCGTGTACACTGGTTGGTCCCAGTTAGTTGGACTGTGGGATGGAGGAATGGACAGAGTATTCAGGAGGGGTGAAGCATAAGGCCGGCGAGATGAATGGAAATATGGGTACTGGTAGATGCTCGAAGGGTATCCAGAGTAAGGATTGTAGTAATTGGGGCCCTGGACATCTGAATAGTCACACTGGGAGCCAGAAAAGGCAGCTGCAGCAGCATTGGCAGGTGAGCAAGCCTGGTTACTGTAGGAGCTATAATCGGTTTGTGGTGAAGAGCCATGCTGTTGGTCATTGTAGTGGCTTGGGCTGAGTTGTTCGGTCTTAATGTGCGGTCTTTGCTGACTTGGTTCACTGGAAACTGATGATGAAGGTGAAGAGGATGAGGCACTCTTATGGTTCCAGACAACTTGAGCTGGGCTGCTGCTGGTTATGTAGGCTGCACTGTAGGAGCCTGTCGAGTTCGGTCCATGGCTGTGGTCAGAAGAGAGAGGCACTGCGTGGCCATTCAGTGGTAGGTACTGGTCAAACTCATGGACATCAAAGGTCTCCATGTTGTTGATGACCTCGCTGCTCAGCTCGCTGATGTCCACGTTGCTGAAGTCGATGTTCTGGCGGCCATTCTCTGCCATGGGGCGCCCCTCCCTTTTCAGCTCATGCTTCCCTGCGTGGAGATCGGTTTTGGGGGTGGTGGGTGGTGTTGGGGGCCCTTGTGCATGGCCTGATTAAAAACAAAACAAAAAGACAGGCCGTTACCTAAGAGGTCAAAAACAAACCAATTATACTATGGCTATCATGGGTGGCCAAGAATTTAGTACTTAGAATCGTATAGTACAGAAAGCGGTGGTTATGGCCCATCGTACCTCTTTACCAGAGCTATCCAATTAGTCCTACTCTTCCGCTCCTTCCCCGTAGCCTTTCATTCCCCCCACCTTCAAGTATATATAAAATTCCCTTTTGAGAGTTACTATTGAATCTGCAGCCGCCACCCTTTTATACAGGGCATTCCAAAGCGCAACAACTTGCTAAGTAAAAAAAGATTCTCCTCTCGCCTCCGGCTCTTTAGCCAATTACTTTAAATCTGTCTCCTCTAGCTATTGACTCTGTTGCCAGTGAGAACCATTTATCCCTTTTTACTCTAACAAAACCCCTCATTATTTCAAATACCTCTATTAAATCTTCATTTAACCTTCTCTGCTCGAAGGAAAGAAGTCCCAGCGTCTCTGATCTCTCCACCTAACCAAAGTGTTGCATCCCTTGTACGCATGAAAACTATTAGCAATTCTGTGAAATGTTTAAGACTCAAATCAATTCAAACATAGCTGCTGTAATCATCAAACCTTGTTCATTTTAGGCATAAATTAATATAGGTTAGAAAGTCAAAAGTTTTTTTTTTAGCCTCTGTAGTTGACAGTTCTGCCCTGAGGGACTGCCTGGTCCTTTGTGAATTTACATGCTCCAGCTCTGAGAAAGGAGTTAAAATGGGTGTTTTGCCACCTGGCAGATACCAAGAGCTGGGCTCGCAAATGAAACTGGAACCAGGACTGTGGGACAATGGAAAGTTCCACTCCCGATGCTACTCTTAAGGGTGAAACAATGAACATCTCAATTTAATGCAGAGGAACTTAACCTCTCAAAAACACAAGGCAGCAAATGAAAACCCTGCCCCCTCTGCGGAAACTCGTGGCAGGATCCACTCATGGCAGTTCTACCGCTTGCTTTATCCCAAATTCTCTGCCGCTCTCCTCGCTTTCGCCATTTCAGCTCGGCGTGAATTCTTTTAAACGGACCCCTGCCTTTTTTTTTGTTTCTGTCCTATTCTGCCCTCCCTCTAACTCGCACTACACCCATCGGAAACTCCGCATCTCGCTCACCTGTGTGTTCAGGCGGGTGGTGCCCATCGGGAACCACCCTCCCCCCGGGGAGGCTGTCTCCTGGGTGGCCGCCTTTGTACAGCTGGTTCACGGGCAGGTGGCTCTGCTCGGCGCCCTGATCCGAGTCCGCCTGCCCGTTCTTCACGCTCTTTCTCCGCCGAGGCTGGTACTTGTAGTCGGGGTGGTCCTTCTTGTGCTGCACCCTCAGGCGCTCAGCCTCCTCCACAAAAGGACGCTTCTCATTCTCGCTCAGCAACCTTTTCAAAAGAGACACATCAAGAGTCTTAGAGAGATGGAAGCTCCCCCTCAAACACCGAAGAATTATTCAATGAATTCTGCTCCCCGACTCTCTCCCCACCATTTTCCCCTTCAGCTGTTATCCAGTTCCCTTCGGAAAGTGATTGTTGAATGAAACAACTGCAATCCATAGCGCCTCTCTGATAGAAATGTCAGCATTCATGTTAGCAAGGGCATCCGACTGAACGAAACAATGCTTTACTGGACCCCAGTTAGTTTGATGAGAAATCCCAAATTTTAGAAACGAGGTAGGTGATTCTGGGAGCACAGCATTCGTTATTCAAACCCAGAAAGCACTTGTGTGGTCTGGGGCCACTCAAATATGTAACCCGGCCTTAATAAAGGGATCAAGTAACCGAAAAGATCGTCTTGCTTCCAGATTACGGGCTCAAATTGTCCCAGTGAATCTTTTACGGGGTAAAAATGAAGTTTCCTCGCCCCTCACCCGACTTCAATTCCTGGATATAATGAGTATTATTTAATGAGCTAAATGCTAACAGATGGGATATATATATATATATATTTGCCTTCTAATCACAGAGGAGGTTAAAAGCGAAATGGAAGCGGAGTTATGGATGTACACAGGCAGCCCAGTGCCAGCCTGTTGGACAAGAGCCGGAGCTCCCTCCGCTGTCGACTGGAGATTCAGCCTTTTGCTAATGGCAAAGCCTCGGCCATTGAATTTGCCCTCAGGATAGAAAGGGGAAAGCGGGCGCCAAAGCCCACCAACCCATTCCAGCAATTCTGGCCAAGTAGAAACTCCTCCGTTCTGAAACCCGTCCAACATCTCGGCCAATTGGAACCGATTTTTCAAAGCTCCACTGGATAACCCATAAATTAACACCGAGAGCTAAATGGAACCTTCCAGATACAGGAAGACGTAATGTTCATTCTTGGGGTATGACAATAAAATACCACAGTGCTTTGGTCCTTATTCGCAGTGACTTGGCAAATGCCTTCATGAAGATCTATCCTCTGGTGGGTATTTCTAGAGAAATCCTACATTAACGAGCGTTCTGAAAGATTGTCCTAATCCTTCAACCTCTTAAAAACTCGGCCAGATATGGCCAGCTGGGTTCATACCCTTTTTGCTTTGATCATGACAGGGTCGAATAAGCGGCTATTTATCAGGGTGAGGCTGAAATTATATTCCAGACCGTATATTTAACACAATATTTATACCGGATAGTATTAGTTGCTGTATCGGTTCTCTCAGCCGTATCAAGGGCCATTCCGATATAATGTTATGCGGGATAAGAATGGAAGTTGTCAATTTGGCGCCGTCGCAAGTGAATGGAGGCACAAGCGTCGAAAGGCGTTACTTACCGCCAGAGTTTGCCCAGGGTTTTGCTGAGCTCGGCGTTGTGAAGGTGCGGGTACTGATCCGCCAGTTTACGGCGAGCAGCCTGCGCCCATACCATGAAGGCATTCATGGGTCTCTTGACATGGGGCTTGTTCTTGGACGTGCCGTTTATCCGCACGGGCATGGGCACCAGAGTCCAATCGTACCCCTTCAGCACCTGGCTCACTGCCTCTCGGATGCAGGCCGGGAAGCGCTCGTCCTCTTCGCCGCTCATCTTCTTGCCGTTGGCGGACGAGAGCGGACGACCGCAGCCCCCGCCGTCCTCCGACTCGGACAGGCCGGCGTGCTGAGCCTCGCTGTCCGACATGGAGCCCGGGGAACCCACCGACTCGCTCTCAGAGCCGCTGCAGCCCGGGCTGCACGCCCCCTCCGCCACCATCTTATCGTGTTCTTCTGTCATGTTCAGCATCGACTTGGCAAATCCGATCGTCTTACTACGGCCACAAATGTTTTTTTTTTAAAAGGGCAAAATTGCAAGAGACGCTTTGCAATCCAAAAAAAAATTGCAACAGAAAAATCTTTGCAACAATATTTTTTTATGAAATCAAGAACTGCAAGGCAAAAATAATAAAGTTCGACTTTGCAAATGCAAACTCAAACAAAATCAGGATCGTACTTTAAAGTCATGCTTCGAATTGTGCATTTAAAACACAAGGCAAGAACTCCTTTGAGCAGAGAGCTAGCGGGCGATGTCCATGTGAGTCACTCAGAGAGATGCAGCTCAGTGCGGGACACGCTGTCAGATCACCTTCGATAGTCGCCGCGCGGCTGGTCACCGAAAACTTGCAAAAGAAACTTTTTGCCAGAAGTTTGTTTACGACTTCAGTATATCAGTCTCTCCTGCGGCTCTCTGATTGGTTCGTGCTGCCGTCCCTCTGATTGGCCTGTGTTGTTAAATGGGTGGGATTTTCTTAAAGGAGCGATCCGGGTTTTTTTTCTCTTTTTCTGCCTTTATAAAATTGCAACTCCCCAGGACCCTTTTTAACTATTTCGGTATAAAACGGCAGGTCGCCACAAATATCCTGCTTCAAAGCCGCTGCCAAGATGAGAGGAAAATTGAAACACAAAGCTTTTTCGGTCCACAGACCATAATTAGCTTTTCTGCTTCTTCCTAATCATAAAGAAGGTTATGGGATTTCCAAGCCCACTAATTTCATTGGTTTAAACGATATATAAATATTTATATTCAAAGGTATGCATTCTTTAAAAAAATTAAGTTGCAATATACATTTTCCACGCTAAGGGGCTCGCTACGTTCCTCGTTATTGTTTGAAACTTGTGTGTAACTCATTCAATTTTAAAGCATATGGACATTCAGACGATTCCATTTGTAAAGCAGATCCACCAGAAATGAATGTCGAATTACCTTTAGATGTATGAATCAGTTAATTGGCGCCAGCTTGCCAAAAATTGACATGTCACCTCTAGATGAAATACAACTTGGTCACCAAGGAAAACTACCCGCTCAACTTTCGTCCACTTCGATTGTTTTATTGATTTATTTTTAACAACATCGTAAGTAACTTACATGCATAACAAACTGTGTGGACGTGTGTGTTTTATGATGCATTGCAACGTTTAAACCTGTGTTAAGCACTTTACACTTGAGGTGTACAGGGGTCCTTTGTGATCGCAAGTGACTGGCAGTTGCAAAAGTTGGCTTGGTAAGTGACCGCTTAATTGTTATATCGCGCTCCGGCTGGGGTTACTAAATAGCAGACAGTTATCAAATACTTGAAGCCACATTATTGTACAGGAGAGGAGTTGATGTGTAATCTGCCCCCCATTAAAATGTGTTTACTGACCTAGACGGTGCAATTTAGAGATTTCGGAATCTGCTGCAGAACCATTAACACTTTCCAGTACGGCGATACAAATATGGACAGCTTTTCAGTTTACAGTTTTTCATGTAGTTATTTTTGCATGTTTTTGTGATCTGCAGCTTTTATTGCTAAATTATCAAATATTTTATCTGAGACTTAGATAAATAGGAGACAGAGAAGTTGTTTATTTAAAATGCCCTTTCTCTTTGCGCGATTTCCAGTCAATTTCACGTTAATTTCTGAAAGGTTTGCTTTCGGGGAGTATTGATGGACGCTTATCTGTCATTCTCATTTGTGGTTTATTTCATTTGCCCTTTCCCTCGCTATCGGACCTTTTCTTACTCATCTCACCCCCTTCTAGAGTTCTGTTGCAGCCGAAAACATTGCGAACAATTACGATTGCAAGGTGGATTAATATTTAAACGATATTATTTTTATTCGAAGTTTGAGCATGGGCCTAAAAATAGAGGACAGCAATCTTTATTCGGATCCATTTGGAAAACATCTAACATCCTTACAATTCTCCGGGCTAACACTCCAGTAACACCTGTCGAAGTGTTCGGGAAAACGCAAAAGATTTTGATCAATTTGGGGGAGGGGTTGTTTGAATTCTGCTGGCCTCCCTCGCTGCTTTCCTGCAAGTAACATTTGTGATTTTTATTTTTTTAATCTGCAGTTTATTGTCTAAAGCGAGGAAGGGGTCTGTACGGTTTAAAGGATTTGCATTGTTTATTTCAAATGTAAAGGACATGGCGGCAACTGAAATATCATTGTCTATTGTCTAAATGGTAAACATAAAAATGACACTTGATTTATTCGTGCGGTTCATCATCCCGATAATTTTAATATAGCCGTTTTCATGTAAACTTATGTTAATATATGCAATATACCCATAATGCACTGGCTTACAAATATATTTCTGAAATAATATGAGCTAAATTAATGGGGCATTTTAACCTAAATTGATTTTTTTTGCTACATCTAGTTTAGTCAGACTGGATTTAACAGCGCATTATCGAGTGTCTCGTTATAGGGCATCCTTTAAAAATCAAGTAAAAGGAAGAAAACTTGAAGTTTCAGTCAATTTCAGCTCTCTATGTATTATGTATACATCAGCTAAAATTGACAACCAAATGACATTTATTTCATATTTTGTTCCTTCTTAAATTGTTTTAAGGAATCTTCATGATAAGTTGCGGTCTAATCGGTTCTGATATATGTGGTGTGTGCCTGCCTACCTGCCGGCTCCAGAATGGTGCTTAAAAAAAAACTTACAGAAAGACGACAGAAATTAGTGAATCAAAACGATATAAAAACGCCAGTTTCATCCAGGATCTTTTTGACTGCTGGCGGAACAATCCTCGTTGTTAGCCTTTTTCTCCCTATGCAACTGAGAACCAAATTAATGGCAAGAGTGGACCTGAGAGAAGTGTTCACAAATACTATATTTTAATCTAATTTCTGCGGGGATGTGACAAGCCGAAGTCAGAAAGGCACCGGTTTGAAAAGAGATCGTACGAGATTTCTGGGAGGATTGATGCTGACAGATTTCAGCCAGGTTTCCTATCAGAATTTTTTTTAAAAAAAGTTGGGTCACGTACGAAAGAAGTGCTGAGAATATCATTGTCTCCCGCCACCGCCCCCCCCCCCCAAAAAAAAATCTCTCTCCCCCCTCCCCCCCAAAATTACACATTGACTTGACTATTGAAATCTCCACAAGGCAGAATCTATCAGATGCCCGCCAGTGAGCATTATGTCCGAATTGGAGAAGGGTCAAAGGAAACGGAAACGATCTGAAGAATCACCACTGCTGGGTTGCATAGTGAGCCTTTTGTGTTGATATCCCATACTCGATCTGTGTGTGGAATAAACAACGAAACCAAGCAGGCAGAACTGATAATCAGTCCCCGATATAGTGTTCAGATGCGATTCAAAAGCTGAACGCGTATATATATTTAATTGATCGTGGGGGTGGGGGGAGCGGTGTTAATTGAAAAATATTGACCGTTCAGGACATCGATTTGGAGGATGGGGAGAGAGCTTCGCTTTCTCGGGAAGTTGAGTGGGACATAGCCGCTTATAAACGACTCACACATTTCTTGCTTCAAAGCTGCACGAGAGAATTGTTTTTACTCCTGTACAATTTTCAGCTGTGTTTACGATCGATTTTAACATCGCCCCTATCTGCTCTTTCTGCCCTGATATCACCGCCTGGGAATCATTTATTTTGATTCATTTAACAATCTTGTCAACAAGGATTCAGCCAGCCGCCTCGTAGGTTTGTGTTTCTTCGCAAGCAGAAACTGTAAACACACACAAAGCACATGGTCCCCTGGTCACACGCTTGTGGGTGTTTGCTGCAATGGGCCAGCTGTTTTGATGTTTATGTGTGTCTAATGATCTCCCTTTGTGTCTGACAGCATGCCAGCAGTGTCACGGCCCTTCACACCTTCTTTTCTGAGACTCTTGCCTGACCTGTAACACGATGCCCAAATGTAAGGCATTTCCAAAAAAAGAATAGCAGGTCCAGACTGCGAGTAAATGTTACCGCCGTGTGCTTGTTGCCAGTTGTTGGACCCCACTGCATGATTGCGGTGGAGCTTTTTAAGCAGATGTATAGGATACATCCATCCGCAGGGGAATAGGACCACTACTTCTGCACCGACTTGGCAACCAATCCCTTCCCGCAAATTGGATGTATGCCTTGTTATTTTAAACAGATAAAAGACCCTCTATGGAATAACAGAGACAAATCCGATTTTATTCTTCTGACTAGGTTCCAGTCGGAGCACTGACATGTCGCCTCTTCAAGCTCATCCGTCGAAATATCTGAGCATACATTCCACGGATCATCTTGAGCTATGGCTGAGCCGAGCAGCATTAGCCCAGGGTTAAAACCCTTCAAGGATTATACATGTTTTTCCCCTCGCTTTGGATCATTGGGTTTATTATTGTGTAATATCATTATTAAATAATAAATGCAATATGCATATAACCTTAAAATCACTGTCAGCATCCTACTTTTGTTATTCCTTAAGTGCATGAGAACAATTAACTCATTCAGTCACTGACAGACATTTCAATATGCAAATCCGAAAAAAGTTTTATTCTTCTGTTACTTTTAATGAAATTTATATCAAATGTAGACTTATTAAAGATTGTTGGCTTTCCGCGGTCAACTGTGTAACCCTGTTTGGGGACGATGCGTGTAAATTTCGGAGAAATTAGGAGTTTACATTTTGCCCTCTTAATGTTCTATTCTGCCCTGTCCGCCGCACTTGGAGCAATAAATTTCGCTTTCGCTTTGTTAAGGAGTAAATTTCACATCATTTAGAAATTGACTGTTCGGAACAAATCTTGCTGCAAACTCTTCGTGCTGTCCAATATTTCTTCCTCAAATCTCAGGAGCAACTTGCAGTCGTTCTCTCAGAATCTCATGTGAAAGATAACTTTCCCACTAATGCGAAGTATAAACCGGCAGGCGAGAATCCCTGTTATTTATACCCGCTGTCGGTTGTTTCAATATTCTAATTCCCATGTCTGTTCACAATTAATAGTTGACATTTATTTTTGGATGAGACCCAATTCTTTAAAAGCTTTATTTCGTGCAACGGAAACCCTTTCACAAATAAGTATGTAGACACATACAACTATGTTTAACATGTCAGTAAGTTTCTTTAGTCACCAACGGATGACGGTTGATTTTGATTAATTTCATGTACAATGTTTGTCTTCGACCTGGGAATTAATCAAACGTTACTTTCTAGTTGGTGGCACAGCTTCAGAAAGAGATGGTTTGTCAAATAAAAGACCAACAATAAGGCGTCCTTTGTCAGAAATTTATTTGTGTTTATTGATAAGCATTTGTGTTATGAGTTTTCTTTCTGAATTGTATAACCGAAACACCAATATCCCGTCACACTCAATTGTGGGGCTGTTTCAGCAGCATTGGTTGTTCATATCATGAACAGACCCTGAGAAGCTCAAAATAGACCAAGTACAAAACCATGAAGGTAGATGGACGGACGGACGCCATCCTGCCTGCCCTACACCTGGCCGGAAAGCTTGCGAAGGCCGCTTTGTACAGGCCGATTGCTGAAAGACTGCTATGACTCGCAAACAAAAGGATTTGAAAGAAAAACGAGATGAACAGATTTCCTACATTTTTGCATCACGCAGGCATTCAATTAGATAATGTACACGCGAAACCAAATGGAATTTATACGTCCGCCTACCTGTTCCTAATGCCTTGATGTTACTTAAATGATTGTTATGTTTAATAATAATTTACGATATTTAATTTCATTCTTCGATCTTGTGTTCTTGGTACATTTCAAGACAGTCACGGTGAGAATGACAGCGCGTTTAGAGGAGTAGGCAACAATGTTTAGCAAATGATCTGAAATAGCTGCAAATCTCCTTTAACCGAACCATTCACTGCATTCCCACCCCCAGGAATACTTTTAGTAGGTGCCCAAGTGTTTGATGTTCGTCACGACAATAACGAATGCCATTTACACGGCTTAACAACCAGGTCATCTAACTTAATGGCGGCTGGGACAGATTTGAATTATTTTGGTCTATTGATCGTTTGCATGTGAGAGTGATCAAATGAAGTAAACTGGGAGATAATTAGGGGGGGGGGGGGGGTCTGCACTTGGAGGAGGGCTCTTGGGGCTTTTTTTCCCCAAACTCATTGAATGAATTTCCAAGTGCACAGGTGCCCAATATTTTACTTCTTAATTTCGAAAGTTAACGAGTGACAAAAAAAACCCGTCTAAACCTAAATCAAATTCGGAAGTTCTTCAACTTCTCAAACTCGTGTCGCTTTATTTAAAATCACTTCATCAAACAATCCAAAATAAAAACAAAAACAAAAAACTGCTGATGCAGGAAATCCAAAACAAAAACAGAATTACCTGGAAAAACTCAGCAGGTCTGGCAGCATCGGCGGAGATGAACAAAGTTTCATGAACAAATCCAAAATAAAAATTCATCAATAATCAACCGTTCACAAAACGCTACAAATGAATGTTGGAAATGGTTCACATTGATACATCAGAACCGGCACTGAGCGGTAAAGTTTAAATATTGTAACTTAGCCCGAGCTCAGCAGCACGGAGGAGTTTATTAAATCCAAGAAAATAGATCTTCTCACATACCTGCGCCGATTGAGCTGCAAATCTTCTTCAACCGAGCCATTCGCTGCATTCCCACCCCCAGAAATACTTCTATTTGTGTTTGATGATGAACACGACAATAAGGAATATGCCAGCTCATATTTATGGAGGGCTCTCATTCTCGCATTGCATTAAATCCCCTGTCTTTTCCTCCGTTTGAATGATCTCTGCAATCTGCTGACGCTATCCTTCGAGATACACCTTAATGTTGCTTTCTATTTTTTTTAAAGAAGCTGGGTTCAGAGTTGCAGCAGAAATGCCCAGTGTTCACCAAACTGTCTGAACTTACCTGTTTAGAAAGGAGTCGTCAGCAACTGTCACAAACCTTTTCAATTCTCGCAATATGATAGCCATGGTGGCGATAAGGAGACAGCAGGGAGGGGTGGGGGACTAACAAAGAGTGCATTGAGGTATTGGATTGGTGGGCATTGAATTTGTACAGGAGGCTTCAGAAACTGAAATCGGTTTCATAATTTGGGCCTCAGCCAGCCCTATTGTAAATTGTCAACTTTCATGAGTTCCCTGAATCACGTTTGCATTAATTGGAACCGTGTCATCTTTAATGTGGGGGATCTTTGGTGTCTGGGCAGGGAAAGAACCAAGAGGGATTTGAACTGATATCAGCAAGGAATGCAACTGCGGCTTTTTTTTTCTCTTGCAGTGCGGTTCACTGCATCATGCTCCATTTTTGTTTTACATACCTGTCAACATTAGAGAACACTGATGCGCTTCAATCATCTGTCTAGATTTTCTTGTTTAAAGAAAAACCTTGACAGTTACTGGGGGTGTTTATGTTTATGTGGCGCATTGTTCGGTAAACCTACCAGCAGAAAAAAGATGCTCAAAGTCAATTCCTTTTTAAAAGTAAAAGCAAAGTACTGCGGATGCTGGAAATTTGAAATAAAAGTAGAAAATTGACATACTCAGCAGGTTCGGCAGCACCTGTGGAGAGAGAAATAGAGTTAATCTCAGTGATCTTTCATCAGAACTGGAAGAAGTTAGGGATGTGATAACTTAAAACCCACTTTCTATAAATATTGTTTTTCCACTTCGATAGATAAAGAAAAGACTGTACGGGTGTACATAACACGCAAAAATATACAAATTACAAAGCTTGCCATATCTATTGAGGGAGAATGTGCCCACTTGCTTATGCCATCGGGGCTGCGTTATCATATGCCTTCCCATCCTGAAGGAGATGCTAATTTTATAATTGTTGATGACAACTATTTTTCATAGATTGCCTCTAGAAACATCTGCCCGTGTTCCTCACTTGGGAGCCACTGCACCTATGGGTTTTATTGTTTATTACAATGCGCGTTAGGACTGCAGGTACTGACCCTGGGGGTGACGAGCAGCCAGCGCCAGTTAGGCTGCTTGCTGCACCTTAACCTGCGGCTCGTTGACAAAGCACGGGTCAAGCTGCATTCTTAAGTAGCCAATCTCGAAACGTTCCGAGAATTGGCAGGATCAGTGTCCCTGTCTTTTTTTTTCCCAAATGTGTCAAAATAAGTTGACGACTTTCCCAAGGAGCTCACATGTCAACCAGGATATTTTTTCAATTGTAGCTTTGTAGTTATTTTGGGCACCAGAGACATTGACGCAAAAAGTAATAATATAACCACTTAGACTTAAAGTATAACAATATCTTAAACTAATTATGTCTCTAGCATTGCTGGGATGAACCCAATTGTCAGCAATTTTCTCAATCGGTTAAGTAAAAAAAGGGTTTCACTTGCATATCGCTTACTCCATAAGTGTCGACGTCAGTGGAATCTTGCCTCAATTTTTAAAATTATAACAGTGTCACTCGGCCAAAAATGAACTGCGTGACATAATTCAGCCATGACTGGTAGATGAGAGTAATATGATATCGAAGTCCTGGTGGCCTAAGTAAGCGAGGACACGGTGTTCTGACTAGTTGAGTGCGCAAGCAATTGAAAAGCCCAATAAAATGGGAAGGAATGCATGGAAAGGAGTGGTTGGATGTTAGATTCTATTTTTCAAAAACAAACCATTCGGCCCAACTGTTGCTGCCGATGTTTATGCTTCAAGTGAACCTCCTCCCACCCTTCTTCATCTAACCCTATACCCTTCTATTTGTTTCGCCCTCATGTGCTTATCTAACTTCCCTTTAAAGGTACCAATACTGTTCACCTCAAGTACTCCTCGTGGCTGTACCTATCTTTCATTGAGCTCCATGTGTGAATCCCTCCAATCAGGTTTCAGCCCCTGCCACAGTACCCAGAGTGCATTTCTCAAAGTCACAAGTGACATATTATGTGACTGTGATAATGTTAAACTTCCCCTCCTCATCCTTCTTGACCTGTCTGCAGCCTTTGACATGGTTGACACACCATCCTCCTTCAACATCATCCAGCTGGGTGGGACTGTCGGTTCCATTCTTATCTACATAATCATAGCGAAAGAATCACTTGCAATAGCTTCTCTTCCTGGTCCCACAATGTTACCTCTAGTGTCCGCCAAGGATCTATCTTTGTTCCCACCTCCTATTTCTCATCTGCATGCTGCTCCTCAGCAATATCATCGGAAGGCACAGTATTAGTTTTCACATGTACGCTGACAACGCAAAACTCTACCTCAGCACCACCTCTCTCAACTCCTCCACTGTCGTTAAATTATCAGATAGCTTATCCGACACCCAGTATGGAATGGACAGAAATTTCTTCCAATTCACTGTCAGGAAGACTGAAACCATTGTTTTTGGTTCCTGCTGCAAACTCTGTTCCCTCGCTACTGACTCCATCCATCTCCTTGGCAACAGTCTGAAATACTGTTTCTTATGAATTTAAAAATGAATACTTTTAGACTCGGCTATTCCAATGCCCTTCTGGCTGGTGCCCTACGTTTTACCCTACGTAAACTTGAGGTCATCCAAAACTCTGCTGCCCGAGTCGTAAAACTCATACCATACCATAAAACTCATACTCCTGTTCCCCTCTCACCCATGCGCTAGCTGACTTACATTGGCTCTGTCATGATTTTAAAACTCTCATTCTTAATTTCAAATCATCCATGGCCTTGTCCCTCCCCATCTGTGTAATCTCCTCCAGCTTCACAACCCTCTGAGGTATCTGTGTTCCTCTAATTCTGGCCTCTTGTACATTCTCAATTATAATTGCTTCACCATTGGTGTCAGTGCCCCAAGCTCTCGAATTCTCTTCCCACAGGTCTGCGCCTCCTTACCTCGCTTTCCTCCTTTAATATACTTCTTAAAAACATAACTCTTTGACCGAGTTTTTGGTCAGCTGACCTAATATCTCCCGTGTCTCGGTGTCATACTTTGTTTTCTAATGCTCCTGAGAAGCGCTTTGAGAAGTAAAGGTGCTATTTAAAAAGGAGCGCTATACTGTTATACTATCAATTATCCACACTGATTTCCACACGTAAATAACAAGGATTTTAGCACAGGGAACTCAGATGCGGGGAGGTTACATACAAGAAAACATTCTGAGCAATACAAGTGAATAACATCAGAAATTATGCGTCATTCTTCTGGTTGTCTATTTGAAGGCCAAGGGCACTCGTAATCCGCTCGTTTGTAGCCATTCGTTTTAACATGTTAATAGTTGGGAACAGGTGGCGTTGGCTCTGGTCCATTTCCATTTATTCTTGCACTGAAGGCTCCTGCAATTTGGTCACCTTACCTGGGTTCAGAAGTAAAATGCTGCCGTGTTAATTGAAATATTATAGGAAGGTAACATCTTCTGTTTAGATTATACCACGATTGTACCATAATCAAATGTTTGCCGTGTTCTATACGTCGAGATAAAATAGCTTGAGGTGGCAACATTCGAAGTGATTGACCTGTCATCTTGTAAAGGATTTTTTTGAGAGACTGGTACATGCAATGCCAGAAAAGTGTTTTTCAGCACTTTACTTAGTGAACTTTGCAGCATTTTAGAGTAGACTTTCTAAAAAAAAGTCAATATTCTCTTATGGATTATGGATATTTTCTTCTACGAGGGACTATGTTGAACTAAACTGGACTGAAAACTATCCAGCGAATCATGTGGCAATCAATATTAACACATCATATGTTTGTTTATTCACCCCTCTTGCTTCCTACAATACAATACTTCTGACTGAGGGTTACTATTTGTGATTTGAGAAAGGTGCTTTTTAGACCACTGTTCTAATCCAGCTATTAATTTAGTTCTAAACATTTGACTTTGGAGTGACTGAAGCTGGTAAAGGTACAATTTCCCCCCATCTCGTGATGCCCCGAGAAATTGCTAATTGGTTTCCCTTGTAATGTTGGCGCTCTCCCAATGGTGTTAGGTAGAATATTTACGAATATTAACCCAGTAACAAAAGCGACGTGTGTCAAAGCCGGATAGGGTGGGATTTAGAGAATTGGAGCTTCTGGTCTTCTCCTTAATTCCCTTTTTTCTACTCACTCTCCAAACTCTTATCCCTTGAAAATCATTCTGGAATGTTGTCTGACAGCGAGGGCTCTAAATCAATGTAAGCGGTGCATAATGAGATGATTGAGCCAAATGCCGGCAAATTGCATTACTATGCAGCATGGTTTTGAAGCCATGCCGTTTTATCTATTTTAAAAGGCTCCAGAATTAATTTGTCCGCGCGATTTAAAGTCAAATTGGGCAACACAATCATCGGTTTCTTATGTATAGCCCATGTCAAAATATTTTGAATTTGGGCAGGACCAATAAACTAATAACAATGAACAAAGAAAACTCTAAACCGTGGGGCCAAAGGGCGACCTGGCAAAATATGCTTTGGAAGCATATTCTTCAAGAAAACTATTTCCCCCTCCTTTTGTAAACAAAGTGTTATGATACGAATTAAATCAAAATGCATAATACCACTTGCAAAAACAGGTACTCTTTATATTGAAAAGCCCAAGTAGAGAACAAAACCTATAGTGCAGGACGCAGCCAAAGGTTAAACAAAACATGAAGACAAGTTAAATCAGGAAGTAGCGAGTAGATGAAACGAGGATGAAGGTTAAAAGTCTGAAAATTGGAGGGAGAAGGACTTAGCTATGGAGGGAGGGAGTGCGGCAGGTTTAAAGTCGTGGGGAGCGATGCGTTCCACTGAGGCTGTGTCATGACTCTTGAATTCAACATAGCGAGGATGTGCAGAGAAGCATGTAGAACGGCACATTTGCATCTTGTGAGAAAGGGAGGGAATTTCAGATCACTGAGACTGAAATATATGAGAAGGGTTAGAGACTGAAAGTGAGATCTCGTACCACAAAATTAGATACTTAAGGTGGATTATATTAATTCTACATTTTAATGTTTAGATAGGATTAAACAAGATTTCCCCCCTTATTCCTACCAATCAATGACAGCCAGAATGAGAAGAAGAAACGAAATCAACGAAGATTCGCAACATAAACGAAGAACTAGAATATTTTGAAAACAGTTTAAAAGTTTATTACAGACATAAAAAGTAATAATACGAAGAAAACAAAATATTCGTTATTGTATTCAAAAGAGCACTTTGAGTAAAAACTTCAAACTTTTTAATTTGTTAACAAGCAGCTGTTGCAGAGCTGGATAAGGATATACACATCGGGATATTTGGGGCATAAAGTGACGAGAACAACGTGGATCGCGAGATATGTTGTGGTAGTTTTGAACAGACGCATTGAAATTGGGCATGTTTTCAACTAACGTGAACGATTTTCATTTCCGACCGGTGTAATTTGGAAGTGTCATTAATTCCAATACAATGCATGTCTACCGTCAACAAACTTGGTATCAGTTTTGTGTGAATTCATCATGTTCAAAACCCTGCCTCTCAAAAAGTTCCTCCAAGAATTTTATGTGCAATTTAAACGCATTGCTGCAAAAATAACGACGTGAGAGTAATTGGTTTAATCTTTAACGTGTGCATACATTTGCAAGACAGAGCGGGAAAAACACAAAAGGACAGATCAGATTTGGATGAATCTGTGAGGACGTTTAGTTTTTGAGAAAACTTTTCCTGGGGAGCCGGGAGCGCGCAGGCGCGGTGCGAGAGAAGATGGCGGCGGTGGAGCTGCGAGCCCGGCGTGTGGGCCCAGTGCAGACAAGCGGGAGCCCGCGGGAGGATCCCCTCAGCCAGGGCACGA
This sequence comes from Carcharodon carcharias, assembly GCF_017639515.1. Lineage (NCBI taxonomy): Eukaryota > Metazoa > Chordata > Chondrichthyes > Lamniformes > Lamnidae > Carcharodon > Carcharodon carcharias. The sequence continues at coordinate 49,771,951 of NC_054481.1, forward strand.
AAAGCGGCCGGCAGGAGCAGGAAAGCACCGAGGGGGCTGCTTGCAGCGTGCAGGTGCAGCCGGGCACATTCTGGCTGACCAGGATAGTTTTGCTGCGCTCCATAGCATTTATTTACTGTGAGTGGAATGGGGGGGGGGGGGGGGCAGCGGGACATTAACATTTTAAACCGATTTGAATCGATCCCCATCCCCCCCACCTCCTCCCCTCCCTTATCCCCCCCACCTCCTCCCCTCCCTTATCCCCCCCACCTCCTCCCCTCCCTTATCCCCCCTTCTTCACCCCCTCATCCCCCCAACCCCTTATACCCCCCAACCCCTTATACCCCCCAACCCCTTATACCCCCACTCCCCCTCCTACACCCACCCCCTTCTCCTACCCTTACCCCCTCACGCCCCCCCCATCCCCCCCATCCTCACGCCCCTAACCCCCACCTCCAGCCCCACACCCACCCCCTCATCCCCCCACACCCGCAACCTTATCCCCTCAACCCCCTACCCTCATCCCCCTCCCCCTCCCCAAATCCCCCCTCCCCAAATCCCTCCTCCCCAAATCCCCCTGCCCTCATCCCCCTCCCCTCATCCCCCTCCCCTCATCCCCCTCCCCTCATCCCCCTCCCCTCATCCCCTTCCCCTCATCCCCCTCCCCTCATCCCCCTCCCCTCATTACCCCTCCCCTCATTACCCCTCCCCTCATTACCCCCCCATGCCCCCTCATCACGCCTACCCCCTCCCCTCATTCCCCCTCCCCTCATTCCCCTTCCCCTCATTCCCCCTCCCCTCATTCCCCCTCCCCTCATTCCCCCTCCCCTCATTCCCCCTCCCCTCATTCCCCCTCCCCTCATTCCCCCTCCCCTCATTCCCCCTGCCTCCTTATACCCCCAGCCCTCCTCCTACCCCCCACCCCCACATGCCCACACCCACCCTCATGCTCCCAAGCCCCACCCCTATTTGCCCATGCCCCCAACCCCACACCTTCATGCCCCCAACCCCCACCTCCATCCCCTCGCCCCCCCACCCCCACGCCCACACCCTCATCCCCCAAACGCCCACGCACTTACCCCCCTCCCCTGCGCACTCATTACCCCTCCTCTGACCCAACCCCCCTCCCGCACCCTCATCCCCCCCCTGCCCCCCATCCCCCCTGCCCCCCATCCCTGCCGCCCCTCACCCCCCCACCCACTCATTGACCCTCCCCTCATCCCCTTCCCTCATCGATCCTGCCCTCATCCCCCTCCCCTCAGCCCCTCCCATCAGCCCCTCATCCCCCCTCCAATCAGCCCCTCATCGCCCCTCCCCTCATCGCCCCTCCCCTCATCGCCCCTCCCCTCATCGCCCCTCCCCTCATCACCCCTCCCCTCATTCCCCTCTCCCCTCATTCCCCTCTCCCCTCATTCCCCTCTCCCCTCATTCCCCTCTCCCCTCATTCCCCTCTCCCTTCATTCTCCTCTCCCCTCATTCCCCCTCTCCTCATTCCCTTATCCCCTCATCTCCCCACCCCATCAGCCACCCACCTCCTTATACCCACAGCCCTCCTCCTACCCCTGCCCCCACATGCCCCCACCCTCACCCCCTCATGCTCCCAAGCCCGCCCTACATCCTCTCACCTCCCCACCCCCATGCCCACACCCTCATCCCGCAAACGCCCAGACCTTCATCCCCCCATGCGCCCTCCCCCAACCCAACCCCCCCGCCCCTCATCCCCCCCGCCCCTCATCCCCCCCGCCCCTCATCCCCCCCGCCCCTCATCCCCCCCCGCCCCTCATCCCCCCCGCCCCTCATCCCCCCCGCCCCTCATCCCCCCCCGCCCCTCATCCCCCCCGCCCCTCATCCCCCCCGCCCCTCATCCCCCCCGCCCCTCATCCCCCCGCCCCTCATCCCCCCGCCCCTCATCCCCCCGCCCCTCATCCCCCCCGCCCCTCATCCCCCCCACCCCTCACCGCCCCCCCCCCACCCCTCACCGCCCCCCCACCCCTCACCGCCCCCCCCACCCCTCACCGCCCCCCCCACCCCTCACTGCCCCCCACACCCGTTATCTCCCCCACCCCCCTCATCCCCCCTCCACCACACCCTATTCACCCCGTCCACCACCCCCTATTCACCCCGTCCACCACCCCCTATTCACCCCGTCCGCCACCCCCTGATCCACCGTCCGCCACCCCCTGATCCACCGTCCGCCACCCCCTGATCCACCGTCCGCCACCCCCTAATCCACCGTCCGCCACCCCCTGATCCCCCGTCCGCCACCCCCTGATCCCGCCGTCCGCCACCCCCTGATCCCGCCGTCCGCCACCGCCCTGATCCCGCCGTCCCGCCACCCCCTGATCCCGCCGTCCGCCACCCCCTGATCCCGCCGTCCGCCACCCCCTGATCCCGCCGTCCGCCACCCCCTGATCCCGCCGTCCGCCACCCCCTGATCCCGCCGTCCGCCACCCCCTGATCCCGCCGTCCGCCACCCCCTGATCCCGCCGTCCGCCACCCCCTGATCCCGCCGTCCGCCACCCCCTGATCCCGCCGTCCGCCACCCCCTGATCCCGCCGTCCGCCACCCCCCCTGATCCCGCCGTCCGCCACCCCCTGATCCCGCCGTCCGCCACCCCCTGATCCCGCCGTCCGCCACCCCCCTGATCCCGCCGTCCGCCACCCCCTGATCCCGCCGCCCGCCACCCCCTGATCCCGCCGCCCGCCACCCCCTGATCCCGCCGCCCGCCACCCCCTGATCCCGCCGCCCGCCACCCCCTGATCCCGCCGCCCGCCACCCCCTGATCCCGCCCTCTGCCACCCCCTGATCCCGCCCTCTGCCACCCCCTGATCCCGCCCTCTGCCACCCGCTCATCCCCCCGTCCCCTCATCCCCCCCTCATCCCCCCCCCCACACCCTTCATCCCCCCCCCACACCCTTCATCCCCCCCCACACCCTTCATCCCCCCCCACACCCTTCATCCCCCCCCCACCCTTCATCCCCCCCCACACCCCTGATCCCCCCCCCCACACCCCCCCTCACACCCCCCCCCCACACCCCTCACCCCCCCCACACCCCTCACCCCCCCCACACCCCTCATCCCTGCCCCACACCCCTCATCCCGCCCCACACCCCTCATCCCGCCCCACACCCCTCATCCCGCCCCACACCCCTCATCCCGCCCCACACCCCTCATCCCGCCCCACACCCCTCATCCCCCAAATGCCCACGCCATCAACCCCCTCCCCCGACCCAACCCCCCTCCCCGCACCCTCATCCCCCCATTCCCCTCATCCCCCCATTCCCCTCATCCCCCCATTCCCCTCATCCCCCCATTCCCCTCATCCCCCCATTCCCCTCAACCCCCCGCGCCCCCCTCAACCCTCCGCGCCCCATCTCATCTCCTGTCATCCCCCCTCCCCGCCCCGTCATCTTACCCCCCCTCCCCCTCACACCATCACCCCCCCCTTCCCTCCCCACACCTCCCCTCCCCTCACCCCCCCTCCTCCACGCCCCTTCATCCCCCCTCCTCCACGCCATCATCCCCGCCACACCCTGCCCCTCATCCCCTCAGCCCCACATCACTCATTCCGCCCACGCCCTCATTTCCACCCCCACGCCCTCACTTCTCCTCCACCCCACGCCCTCACTTCTCCTCCACCCCCACGCCCTCACTTCTCCTCCACCCCCACGCCCTCACTTCTCCTCCACCCCCACGCCCTCACTTCTCCTCCACCCCCACGCCCTCACTTCTCCTCCACCCCACGCCCTCACTTCTCCTCCACCCCACGCCCTCACTTCTCCTCCACCCCCACGCCCTCACTTCTCCTCCACCCCCACGCCCTCACTTCTCCTCCACCCCACGCCCTCACTTCTCCTCCACCCCACGCCCTCACTTCTCCTCCACCCCACGCCCTCACTTCTCCTCCACCCCCACGCCCTCACTTCTCCTCCACCCCCACGCCCTCACTTCCTGTCCATCCCCACGCCCTCACATCCCCGCCCACCCCCGGCGCCCCTCGTCCCTGGTGCCTCTCCTGCCCCTCCTGCCTCCCATTGCCCCCTCTCCCCCCTCCTCCCGTTCCGC